>NC_141023.1:57315000-57612500 GCF_052040795.2 Danio rerio
CCAGGGGTTTTGCTTCACCTCCTGCTTACTGCTCAACATTTTTTTTTATGTTCTCACTTATTTATACGTTGCCACAAAGGGATGTATAGGCTTACTGCAGAGAAACTCAAGCAGTGATGCAGTGAAGTGAAAGTATATAATGTTTATTAATGTTGCTGGAAGTTTTAAACCACCGAAAGGAAATCATCAAAAAATAAAATAAAATAAATAAATACAACTTTCTACACTTTCTATGCAAAACATTTAAAGACACATTTGCAGAAACATTGTAGGTCCACACCTAAAAATAAATCCAGTATTTTTAAATCAAATGTAACATAGCTTTTTGTAGGGTCAATATATTATTAAAGTCTTTTATAATTATTGAAGTCTAATAAACTGTTAGATATTAAAAACTAACTGGAAGATGTTGCAGACTTTTATTTCAGTATGATGTATTACTAACTGAAACAAAATATTGACCAGGGGGCGTGGTTTTATTTATTTTTTAGCTCCTCCTCTTTTTACTCACAGCAAACTAAAGGTTGGAGGGGTGTGGCTATGCATATTTTACTTAAAGCGGTCAAACTGACATCATCAGAGTAGGTATGATGTTCCAGAGAGGAAGCAAAATGTTTAGATTTTGATTAAAGACTACCAAAACATTTTTTTTTTTATGCAGTGGATTAACTTTCATTCATTCATTTTCTTTCAACTAAGTCCCTAATTTAACACGTTGCCTCTGTGGAATGAACCACCAACTACTTTTTTTCTATTTTTTAATTTTTTTATTCTTTTATGTAGTGGTCACCCTTCCCGTCGCAACCCATTAACTTCAACTGATGTGACCATGGCGAAGCAGTGGCGCAGTAAGTAGTGCTGTTGCCTCACAGCAAAAAGGTCGCTGGGTCACTGGTTCGAGCCTCGGCTCAGTTGGCGTTTCTGTCTGGAGTTTGCATGTTCTCCCTGCGGTCACATGAGTTTCCTCCGGGTTCTCTGGTTTCCCCCACTGTCCAAAGACATGCGGTACAGGTTAATTGGGTAGGTTAAATTGTCTGTAGTGTATGGATGTTTGCCAGAGATGGGTTGCAGCTGGAAGGGCATCCTTCCAGTAAAAGCATCACAAAAACTTTCTGGATAAGTTGGCGGTTCATTCCACTGTGGCGACCCCGGATTAATAAAGGGACTGAGCCAACAAGAAAATGAATGAATGATGTACCCATATACACTAACAAATTAAACATTGTATATTTTAAATTCAAGACATCTTTAACAATCAAACTCAAACAGAGTTGGTTTCTGATCAGTGTAAGGTAGAGAGATGTACCTCAGTTTTTTCTACCAATAAATACATTTGGACAAAATCTAATTTTCTAAAAAAAATAAAAATACTATACAAAGCTATTTTTCTGATGTAAAACAAAACAGTTCAGATGGGATTTGCAAATACCAAAAAAAAAAAAAAAAAAACATAAAAAAATCAGGCTTACTTTCCTTTCCAAAAAACAAAACAAAACAAAAAAACAAAACAGTTCAAATGTGATCTGCAAATACCAATAAAACTGAAAAATCAGGCTTAATTTCCTCTAAAAAAAAACAAAACAAAAAAAACATAACATAACAAAACAAAACAGTTCACATGGGATCTATTAATACCATTAAAACATAAAAATCAGGGGTCCGTTCTTCGTACATGGATTACTCAATTAGCTGGATTTGGATATTGACGATTTAACACGATGCAGGATCGTTTCGTTCATCTGTGACTTGTTGTCATAGCAACAGTTCTGGCAGCTCAAACCTGCTAGGGAGCAGGCTCATTTCATACAAACAGGATTAGATTGGGTCAGTTCAAGCAAAGATAATACTGAAAGTACGTATACCAAATGCTGATATATTTTCTTACAGTATATATACACTTGGAAAAATAGTAAAAATAGTTTTTAATTATATAAAGTTAAAATATATATATTAATAAAACTTATGCAATCTGCACTCCGAAATAAAAGTACAAAGACTGCCACCTGGTAGTTTAAAGAGAAAATGTATTGATATGAACTTTTTAGATGCAAACGCATACATGCACACTATACAACTTAAAAAAAAAAAAAGATAATAATTTATGTAGTCATGCAAGTGTTTTTACCGGTAATACGCCTGTGATTTGATGTTTCAAATAATTCGCCAATTAAAAAAAAAAAAAAAACTTGAGTAGACCTAGGTTACTATAATAAAGAATTTTCTCAAAATTTAGAACTAAATACATTGATATGCATTGAAATACATGATGAATACTCTTGACACATGAAAGTGTAAACCCTGCAGCCCATATCAAATATGGAAAGTTATTGCTAGTCATATTTAACAAAGTTTACTGATAATTTTATGCAATTATGCTCACATGGATAATTGAATATTAATCAGATGATGCCATTACACAGCTGTGCCGTCAGCCAATCATTGCATTGCTGATCATGATTTCGAGGATCAATAGATCTGTTCTTCACAACACATGCAGCAATCTCAGCTCAGTTTTTTCCAGACATTTTAATCTGATTTGTGAACTTGTTTTAAGAACCAAATTAGCCAGAGATCAGTTATCAAGATTAAAAAATCCAGGATCTGCAAAATAATCTTAGATTTAAGCGAGGTACAAAGAACGAACCCCAGAATTCATTTCCTCACCAAAAACGAAACTAAAACAAAACAGTTACCACAGGATCTACAAATACCATTAAAACCTTTAAATATCAGGCTTCATCCTTCCACCAACCCAATCCCCAATCAGGCCTTAAAAATGTATATTTTCCATGTATTTTTTAGTCTGTTTTGGGTCTACTTCCATAAGAATTTACTGCTTTTAACATGCCACCAACAGAATGCAACAAATTACTAGCAGTGACTCACAGGGTCCATTTAAACTAGCATTTAAATAATTTATCACTCATTATAACCAATAAAACCATTACAAATTCTAGAGGTTTTACTCAGCAGGGATGACAGCATTGGGTATACGACTAGAAAGTAGAGGAAATGCTAGACTCTTCTTAAATTCATAAAGCATCAGCATTCATGGGCATACCGTACTTGTTGAGTGAAGATAACGCTGCACTTATTCAGAAAACCAGTTCTTTATTTGCCTTTGCAGAGCAAACATGCAGAGACGCTCCAAACGGTGTAGCACTTCATTCAAAATAGAGACGGGCAAAGCTATGAGGTTTTACACTTTGAGAAGGTTTGGCTGAGCTCTTTTGAGTGCCTTTCATTAGCTGTATTTCTAAAAACCCATAGGCATAAAGAGTGACCTATATTTAAAATAAATAAATAACTAAATGCAATGTAGAAATATGGAGATAAGAGTTTTCTGCCTTGGAGAGATGTTATGCTAAAAAGTCATAATGCTTTTGACATTTGATGTATGATTTAACATTATTACATTACATCATGTTTGATGCTATCGAGCATATGATTATACCACTGACATATAAAACAGATACTGTATGATTTTTCAATAAAAGACACATTTGCACAATTTCCACCAAAATAATGGAATAATTTTTTTAAAGAAACTCTAGTTCACCAAGGCTGCAGTCTTATGAAAATAATATAGATCTAATTTATTTACATATTATGTCTTACTGTATTTACACAATCTCCTTTCCAATTTTTATTTTAATGCAGAATATAATAGCACGTAAAGCATCTTGTAAAACTTACCTTGCTTATTGGTTAAATCCACCCCTGTTTGTGTGGGTATATTGTGTACTATATATGTGTATACAGTTGAAGTCAGAATTATAAGCCCCCCTGAATTTTTAGAATTTTTTTCACCAATTTCTATTAAATGGAGAGAATGAAAAGCCGAAATGAAACAAATAAGACTTTCTCTAGAAGAAAAAATATTATCAGACATATGGTGAAAATTTCCTTGCTCTGTTAAACATCATTTGGGAAATATTTAAAAATGAAAAAATAAGTTAAAGGGGGGCTAATAATTATATATATATATATATATATATATATATATATATATATATATATATATATATATATATATATATATATATATATATATATATATATATATATATAATGAGTACATCCTATTTTGAAAATGAATATTTTATCCATTTCTCAGTGAATATAGGCAATATTTTTTTTTTTGTGCATTTAAACAAAACAGGTTTATTAAACAGACATTTTTATTAAAATAATATTTTAGTCAATTCAAGCAAAATATCAAAAAAATGTCAATTGTTTTATTTTTTATTTTCATTTCTTTGCGTCTCTTGATTTTACCTGTTTTTAAAATTTGTATTTTATATTTTTCTATAACATCAATTTGGGTGTACTAGTTTTTGGATCATTATCGTACGTTATTTTGTTTGATAAGCTTCAAATTTGGCTTCAGTACTGACTAATCTAATATGTATGCACCAATATAATATCGTATAGCTTCCTATTAAAAATGTTAATCTAAAAGATAGATTATACAGTTGAAATCAGAATTATTAAACCACCTTTGATTTTTTTTTTTTCTTCTTTCTTTAAATATTTCTGTTGAATAATGTTTTACAGATTCTCAGAGATGGGTTGCAGCTGGAAGGGCATCCGCTGTGTAAAATATATGCTGAATAAATTGGCGGTTCCAGATTAATTTGGCGACCCCAGATTAATAAAAAGACTAAGCCAAAAAGAAAATGAATGAATGAATGTCTAACAGAGCAAGGCAATTTTCACAGCATGTCTGATAATATATTTTTTTTATTCTGGAGAAAGTCTTTTTTGTTTTGTTTTATTTTGGCTAGAATAAAAGCAGTTTTAAAAAATTTAAAAAACATTTTAAGGTCAAAATTATTAGCCCCTTTTTGCTATTTTTTTTTCCGATAGTCTACAGAACAATCCATCATTATACATGAACATGCCTAATTACCCTAACCTGCCTAGTTAACATAATTAACCTAGATAAGCCTTTAAATGTCACTTCAAGCTGTATGGAAGTGTCTTGAAAAATATCTAGTCAAATAATATTTACTGTCATCATGGCAAAGATAAAATAAATCAGTTATTAGAGATGAGTTATTAAAACTACTATGTTTAGAAATTTGCTAAAAAAATCTGCTCTTTGTTAAAACACACACACACACACACACACACACACACACACACACACACACACACACACACACACACACACACACACACACTATATATATATATATATATATATATATATATATATATATATATATATATATATATATATATATATATAATTTCTGGTATTATTTCTGCGTATTATTTCTGTGGAAACCGTGATGCATTTATTGAAAAATATACTTTTAGAATATTGTATCATTTTTAATAATTCCATTGAAGATAAAAGCATTTTAAAATCAAACATTTTAAAATAACTTATGAAAATCAATGTACTGATTGGGTTTATGGCTGGGTCAGTTGGCATTTCTGTGTGGAATTTACATGTTCTCCCAGTGTTGGCGTGAGTTTCCTCTAGGTTCTCTGGTTTCCCCCACAAGTCCAAAGACATGTGGTATAGGTGAATTGGGTAAGCTAAATTGTCTGTAGTGTATAAGTGTGAATGAGTGTGTATGGATGTTTACCAGTAATGGCTTGCAGCTGGAAGGGCATCTGCTGCGTAAAACATATGATGGATAAGTTGGTGGTTCATTCCGCTGAGACGACCCTGGATTATTAAAGGGACTAAGCGAAAAAGAAAAGAAATGAATAAATGATTGGGTTTAGAAAGCGAAATGAAGCAAAATAATATCAAAATTGGTTAATTTCCATGTATTAGTTAACATTATTATTACCATTGCTCAATGCTCGAGCGACCAGTCTCAGAATTCAGGCAAGTATAATTACGTGCTTTACATAAAACATTTTCCTATGTCAACTAATTAAAATGTTTTGTCCATTTCCCCATGGCAACACAGTCTGACTGAATTCTCATCAGTAAACAGATTTCTTAGAAGTCTCTCCATGCTCTCTTAACAACTAAACACAGCGATTCAACCTCAAATTAATATTTAATGTCTATTTATTTATTTGTCAAGTAGCCAGGGATTAAGTTGCATAATGTGCAGTAAGCTGACCATTATTGCCCAATAAATCCTTTCAGGATGATACCTCTTGATGGCACGCTCGGGGTTTCTTCTGCAATAATGACCATGTGCATTATCCCTGACTTACAGACACTAAGCAACTGTCAGCAACTCCGTTTCGCATGCGGAGAGCCACTAATACTCTGCTCCAAGTCTAATCCAATCATCAAACCGCATGTATCATAATGTCACAGCTCTCCTGGGGATATGCATGTCATTTAATCCCCATCTCAAAAACCCATTGTTTATACAACAGAACCAAGCTGTCAATAACAGCCTCCTCGTTCACTGGGCAGCATCTTGAGCAGGGGGCATTTCTCTGAATGCTCTCCCGGAGCGTCAATGTGTGCTGCTCCTAGCGTCGGAGCTTCGCAAGCACATTAGTCACCTTCCAACCTCTCTGCAACTCTCCAGCTCAGCCAGTCGATCCCACTTCAAAAAGCCTGCTGAGAGGGGGAACTGCTAGACTTCATTTCCCGAGCCCGTTTACAACGCTGACCTCTTGGTGGCGGTCACAAGCGAAATACTAGGGGGACTAATCATAAAACACAAGGCGGCTCGTTGTGCCGTGGCACAGTGGGGGTAAATCTGCCTCCGTGAGCGGAATAAAGCCCAGCGCGTGCCGCCTGTGATGTGGATCGTCGCGCGCGCTCGACAGAACACTGACACAATCCTGCGCGGACCGTGAGGAAAGCAGGCGAGCTCCGAAAACGACAAGTGTCCAAGTGCTGGGGGTGCTCACAACGCTGTCATTTCGAGAGGAATGCATCTCTTCAGTGCCATGTTCCTGCTGCTGATGTTATCTACTATACCCTGCGAGGTAAGGGACGCCTGCATGTAGCATGCGAAACGCCGTCTTCCAAATACGCATTGTTGTGAGGTTGATTATCAGTTTCCAAACAATTGCTGGGCTCTCTAATTAGCTCGTTGGAGGTTAATGGCTGATTCGCAGTTGAAGGCATCTCGAACGAGCGTCTTGGCACGAGGGGAACATTTTCTAAGAATCTGGGAACTCGATAAAAAAGGGAACGCAATGAAAAGTTACGCGGTGAATTGCGGTGCTCAAGCCTGAAACCTTTTCACTAGGAGACTTGTGGTTGTTTTAAGCGCAGTTCCTTTTGTCTTCGGAGCACTTGTAAGAGCAGTTTTCGTTTGTTCTCCATCCTGACAAGAAGAGAAGTGACAGATGTGAAGTGAAGTGAATGAAGGCACATTACCTGACCTAGAAATAGACATGCAAAATCAGACATGCGATTTCACACGGTTTTTAGGTGTGAACATTTTATAGACTAAGTAAAATACTACTATTCTTGTTTAAAATGTCAGTATATCCAAGTATTAATCCCAAAATGGGATACTTAAAAATGTGTTGGTAAAAGACGCCGTATTAAAGATAAATGGATCTTGGAAACTATATGGCCCGATTGGTCAGGACCATGGACAGCGCTCCTCCAATGGGCAAAGGCGTCTGTGATTGGCTGAAGTCGCTTCGTAACTGTACTCTCTGTTGGCCTGAGTTATTACGCGTGTCACGGCCTGAGACGACTTTATAAAACTGCTTTAACTAGCAGTGTAACTGGTCAATATTCAATTTGCGGTTTATGCTGCAATAAAGCATAATAGTAGAGGAGACCGAGGAGTGCTGTAGATAGGGTGAGTCATAACACAAGTAAGATAATTCAAATTTACACAAAAAGTAAATTTGAGGCTAATTTGCTCACTGCCAGACGATCCATGAGGATTTTGTCTTCGGTACAACATAAAATGTTTTTATTTATTTATTTATTTATTTGAATCTGTGGCCACTAGTGGATCATAAATTAAAAGTCAAGTGTAAAGAAAGCATAGTCAAAACAAAATCAATACTCATTATTCCAGTTGATACACTGCAGATTTATTATAAAAACTGAACACTATTTAAAAATATGATTGCACTACAGTGTTGTGAATGTCCTCAGGACTATGGCTGTGGATTAAAGGTGATGTTTATGTAAATATTGTTTACTTACTTGCATAGAATGATCATTTTGCTAATGGCCTTCATGTATTGTCTCGAGCCAGATGTATTAATCTTGTTTTGTCTGTGTGATTCTCAATGCATTAAAATGTCTTGACCCTTTAAGAGGCATCATAACCACCTGTTTGACCTTTTATTCTTAGGTTATCATTATTATTTTAAATGCTTTTTTACTATTCATCAGAGTTTTGTCAGCATAATATTTAATACAAAATGTGGGAGAAAAATCAAGGAGTGCACCTAAAAGAGTTAATGTCATGCTGGAGAAAGAAAATTTGTCTTTTCGATGACCTGAGAGAGTAAATTCACAGCAAATATTTGGGTGAACTATTTCTTTAACCAGTTGCACATTTATTCAGTGCTGACATTTCTGGCATGCATATAACCACCACTAAGTGTTTGTACATAATTATTAAGAATTTACAGGGTGAAACTGGTATAATTTGATTTGGAATCATGCAAAAGGACAGAATTGATGCCATTTTATTAAATCATTAAATCATCCATTTTTTTCTCTATGCATGTGACACACTTGTCAAACTGACACAAACACTCTTAAACATGCTGTCTGTATTGTAGTTTGCCTATTCTTTTGTTATTTGTTATTTTGTATTAGGGTTTGTATGTTTCCTGAATGTTTTAATTTGTATTTTTAAAATAAATTGGTTCAAATAATGAAAGGTGTTGAAATGATGGAATCGACAGATTTGGGTTAGGTTATAATTATTTTGAAAAAGTAATTTTTATTCCCAAATGATGCTTTTGCATCATTAAAGAAAAAAAAAATGTTGATACAGCTAACTGTTGATCTGTTGAAAAGCAGGTTTATATAACATAGTCAGTGCTTGGAGTAGGAACATTGGTACTCTATGTACCAATGTCTGAGGCATATCGCTAAAAATACTGCGAAATTCCAAAACAACATTACACACTGAGTGGTCTTTCATAAATTTGATAGCTTCAGCATAATCAAATATAATGTCAATCTGTGTTAGTGTCTATATATAATTGTGATAGAATTATAAGGTTCTATTTGCATTCTAAATAATTTTGAGATGTTGAGCTTCAAAGATTCTGCCTTACATTTAGCAAACAATTATACAATATATATATATATATATATATATATATATATATATATATATATATATATATATATATATATATATATATATATATATATATATATACATATATATATTTATTTATATATTTATTTATATATTCCATATAGCAAACAGGCTGTATCTGGCAGATAATTAATTGAAGGATTACTTTACGAAATGCATGCAGTCTGCTTATGCATTTAATTAAATAAATGACAATTGGTGTTGTAATAATATGTTGATGTTTGAAAACGTTTTTGCCTTCTATAACATTTATTGTTTTCAGATTAATATTTCTTGTTAGAATTAAGCATGCAAGGCTGTGCTAAATATTTTGTCCAGTGCAAATGTTAATTTTGTGTAATTATTATGGGAATATTTCTAGAATTATATGCCTTTATATGAATTAGTGAATTATATTTATATAATTATATGCCTCATGAATTAAATTAAGTATTTGCCATTCAAGGCTTAATATCAAATTTAAAGACTTTTAAAGAAAACAGACAATGAGCAACACTGAATGTTTCACTGACTGCTTCTAAAATGCTTCTAAATCATATTTGCACTCACCTTTTCAGTTTCTTCACAATTATGTGTGGTGCAGCATTATTTAGTCGACTCTGTTTTTGTGTTTTCTTTCTGGTCTTTTCTGCTGTCAATGGAGCAGTGGTGGAATGAGAAAAAAGATGATTCTGATTGGTTCTCGTGCATGCATTGTAAATGCTGATTGGTTCACAGAAAAAAAAAAAAACTTATAGAGGCACGCTAGAGTTCACACTTTGGTCACACTTTATTTTGATTGTCCGTTTGTTGAATTTAAGTTACATTGCATCTACATGCCAACTAATTCTCATTAGATTATACGTAGACTGTTTGGTTAGGGTTAGGGTTAATGTAAGTTGACATGTACTTGCTAAGTTTCTTGCAGTCAGTTGAATGTCTGTTTAGCAGCAGTATAAACAGATATTAAGCAGACAGTGTACTAATACTCAAATTGACCATCCAAATTAAGTGTTACCAAAATCTTTTTGTTTTTTAAATAAGTCCTAAAATGCAAACAACCTATAAAAAAACATCACATAATGTAAATAAGTTGTCATTTCATAAATATGTGTGAATTACTCAATTTTGACAAAAATGTCAGATAGAACTTTTATAATTCTGTTGACAGTATTTACTGTAATTTTTAATTATTTCCTCAATGTAAAATAACCTTCTATCTTAATGTTAATTTTATTATAAGTGCAAATTGAATTGGTGAAAAAGACAAGACCATGTGATGGATAATTAGAAAATGGAGGGGATGATGATGATGCATTTGATTAGACGTAACCTCTGTGCTCTGTAAAACAGTATGTTAAGCAGTCTGCGACTGATTTTAATATTAGTGGAAAGGAAATGATACGGCACAAGATGTGTGCGCAGTTTGCAAATTTGCCAGTGCTGCTGTTCCAGACATACATTAGGATATGTAAATGAGAAAGCATCAGCAAAAGATATGAGAGTCCCGTAGGCATGCGCAGGAACGTATATTTCCGCTTCTTCACCACAAACTTCTCATAATTGGCCCTAGGGGACAATTTGTTGTAAGTGTTTGCATTAAATATTAAATGGGAAAGAGCAAAAAAATGGCACCACCCTTCTCCCTGATGTAGCAATGTAGACATAAAAAATGGATGAAATCTTCAGATGCATCTCTATCCTGCTAGGAATACTCCGCATGGGATGCAAAAGAATATCCACATGCATGGATTCACCAAAAATAAAACCCTCACTCACACGCATCATGCAAACCATGAAATATGCAACATGCTTTAATGAGACAGATGCTCTTGTTCGCTCACGACGTGTGTTTGTTAAGTGTCCATAATGCCCTGGGGCCATGACAACCAGTGATACAGATGGACGCCTACTCGACCTTGGCAATTTTCCTTTTAAGATTGGATTGCATCGCTTGCACATTTAGACCACATATGCATCTGTGGATCTCTGTGTATGCATGTGTTGTGTTCCTAAATAAGGACAAGCGGAGAATCCTATTCTACTTAGGCCATAAAACTGGATAAACCGACTCTAATTAGGCTCTGGGAAAATGTAGAATTCAAAGCAGGATGCAGATTAGCAACAATAACAGTTTAGCAAATTAAAAGGCCATTTTGTTCTCGGCTATCCACGATGATTCACTCAGTAATCATTAACTCAAATCTGTGGCGCACCTTTATTGCTACACTGGATGTAAATGGCATTTTTGCTTCTTTTCTCCCCCCCACTCCCAGTGCAAAGTGCATTGTATTATTTATAGGCACTACGTGGCAAACCTTTTAAGTCTGTATCAACAGATGTACGTTTATTGGGGTCTCATCTTCTTAATTAGTTTTGAGTGGCTGCTCACAGTTGGGATTGGACATCTATAGACTGCTATCATTAGAGCAGTTCAAAGCGAGAGCTAAAGCTGGGTGCTAACACACAGATTGACGCCTGCCTCTTATTATGCTGCTTTTTACAAGACGTATTATTAGTCTCAGAAGGTGTCTGTGAAGTTCTTACTTCTTAAGATCATTTTATTTTATTCCATGGAACAAATGCTTTCTTTTTTGGGTTGAAGCAAAAACGTTCTGTTTTGTGTGTCTCTTTAAATGCAAATGAGCTGCTGCTCCTCACCAACCTTTTTATAAGTGAGCAGACCTTTACAGCTCAGTTACTCCAGCAACATGTATTTGTTGCACAATGTTGTGTGAAAATTGCACAAAAACATGGATGTTTACATAATATTGGTGATGTCTGGGAATGTAAATAATTGATACTGATAATACAAATCAATGCTGAATGCAATTCCAGTAGTTCCTCACGCTGTTGTGTGGAACTTATTTAAAATACAAAACTTTGTTTTCATTCTCATAACAAATCTCCTGATTAAAATGAAGGAATTTGAAAGAGTTCGAGAGCAGTTATTCCATGGGTTATAACGGTAGTAGAACCATTTTCATAAGGTTCCATAAAGAAAAATTCCTTGAAAGTGCTATATAGACAGCAAAATAATTCATAAATCATTAATAATTGAATATTAGATTAAATTATTATTATTATTATTATTATTATTATTATTATTATTATTATTATTATTATTATTATTATTATCATTATTATTAATCATACCTAACAATATGTAACAGTTTTTGTTTTCAGTCAAGTGTATGTAGTAAAAAAAACGTATGTACATTTGATAAAGACCAAGTTTCTGTGAAATGCATTTACAGTCTTCTACGATGGCTTTATGCTAATTGTTCTGAGTGTATTTCTGGTGAAATTGAGTTGTGTTTTTTTTTTTTTTTTCTGGTATCTGGTATATCGATGTGGTATCAAATTCAGAGCATCTGAATTACACAAATTAGTTTGAAGTTCCACTCCAATCATCCACTCATCCATTTTATTTAGTTACAAACCATTATTTATGAAGGTCAAAACTATTAAAATTAGAGAGTCTGTTACTTACTAAAAACAGAAGAATTAAAACATAATAACAATTTAAGACATAATGAAATTACCTGTTAAGAGAGTCCAGACAGTCTGTGTAGTTAATGCTTGAGCTCCTGAAAACCACTAATGAGCTACAGGTGCTTTGTCGGTTACAAATTTGAAAAGCAAAAAGGGGGGAAAATAAAGAACTATGACGATTAGTTAAGAGTTCGGGAGCAATTATTCCCAAAAAAAGAATAGAGTGCATTTGTGCTTCTTAGATATTTTTGGTTTAATTGTTAAAGACATAATGAAATTACCTGTTAAGAGAGTCCAGACAGTCTGTGTAGTTAATGCTTGAGCTCCTGAAAACCACTAATGAGCTACAGGTGCTTTGTCGGTTACAAATTTGAAAAGCAAAAAGGGGGGAAAATAAAGAACTATGACGATTAGTTAAGAGTTCGGGAGCAATTATTCCCAAAAAAGAATAGAGTGCATTTGTGCTTCTTAGATATTTTTGGTTTAATTGTTAAAGGATTAGTTCACCCACAAAAATAACAATTCTGTTATTAATTACTCATAATCATGTTGTTCCAATCCCTCGAGGCCTTCATTTATCTTAAGAACACAAATTAAGTTATTTTAGATCAAATCCAAGAGCTCTCTCACTCTACACAGACAGCAATGGCTATAAGACAATGCTTTTGGTTCCAGAAAAGGAGCTAAGAATGTCAAAGCATTCCATGTGACTTCAGTGGTTCAACTGTTATCATATGAAGCTCCAAACCCTTTAACTGCCCCACCACCACCAAAAAAAAAAAAGAAAAAAAATGGATTGCATTCTTAACTCCTAATGTTGTTAGTTAACACACTCAATCCATTTTTTTAAATAAAAGTATAATTTTTTTTTGAAAACATATTCAAAATGAAACAATTTTGAATACTAAATCATCTTTATTTTTTGAAGAATGCCATATAATAGTTCAGAGGCTCATGTAGCATGCGTTCTTATTTTATTTTTTAAGTAAATAGTGCAACAGGATTATGTTTGTTTGATTTGCTTGTAGTGTGTGTGTGTGTGTGTGTGTGTGTGTGTGTGTGTGTGTGTGTGTAAACCATTATTTAAAACGGTCATTCTCTAAATGACTTGACCAGTCATTATTTAAAACTGTCAAAACATGGTCAACCATTTGATAGAGCAGGCAGTTAAATGGTTAACACATTTATGGGTCAAAAGGATTTTAAAACAATTAGATTCACCAATGTTTTCTCCTCATTAGGTTGACGAGGTGTATGTTTATTATGGCAATACAACTTACAGTACAGTATTACCATCAGAGTCAACAGCACAACATGCAAGCATCATAGTAAATGCATCATGAGTATCTGCGCACACAGAAATCCACAGATTTCCTCAGATTTTTAACCCATCGAGTCTATGCATTTACTTGTGTAAATGTGTGTAAATTTATATTTATTCGGTTGTTAAATTAATTTCACTAACATTATTGTGGCATAATAGTAGTAATATTAAAGTGCTCATATAATTTATTTACAATACTGTTTATAAATTAATATTTTCTGTCTTTTAGTAGATTTATTATATGAGAGACTTGCTTTGTTCACCATTTAAAGTGGATCTAATTGGATTTGCATGGTAAACATTAAATAAAAGTAAAAAAATGAACCATTCTTGTTTAATCTATTGTTTTAGTTATAATATTCACAAAATAATTTTATAAATCTGTAGATTTTTTTTTTTTACAAATTATCCGCAGAAATATCCCCGATCATGAACTGATTCGTCTAAAGGAATTTTTTTTTTTTGTGTGTGCACAAAAGTGCTTTTGGAGCTTTTAATGACTAAACACTAAAGACGCGAGGAATGTTTCAGTTACTTATCTGGACTTTTCTCTACATTTTTTGTCTATCTAGGACAGGATTACCAGTCACGTTCCTGGAGGTCCGTGCCCTACAGGGTTTAGCTCCAACTTGCCTTAACACACTTGGTGTTTCAAGTATGGCTGTTTCTCAATTCCAAGAACCACAGAGAACGGACTTGTGTCCTTGTGGAGACCGGTCTTGCCAGGTGTCCTCGGAAGAACGAACTCAGGAGACTGCGAGGGCAGAGAATGCGTCCTTTGAGAAATGGGATGCTGCGTTCTTCCTGATGGTCACGTGACCTTCACGTGTTTTAAATGGTAAATTATTTAAACATTACAGCCTTCATACAACGATTTATTGTTTTTCCCCTTTTCAAAATAAATACTTTGCTTAAAAACATTATAAATATATGTTGCACAATATAAATAAAACAGATTTTAATACGAATTTCAGCAAACAAACACCCTTAATGTGTTTATTCCTTTATTAAGATGTCCATGGTAATGTTTACTTTCACCGTTTCATTTAGGGAAAAAACTCCTGAGGTAAATACTTCATATCTATGAACTTAAATAATAAATCTAGATAAAATGCAGCGTTTCCCACCTTCAGTCGCAATGACTTCTGGGACTTCCAGAGCAAGTTTGGTGCTCAAGTCTGCATCAGTGCATCCTCGATATCAAGAACACATCCGGGAAGTTTCACGCGTCCTCCGTACTTGCGGTCTTGAGTATTGGAACTGAACTTAGGCAGCTGATGATGACGTTGCACGAGAACACGAGGACGCAAGACCGCTGAAGAACGCATATTGAGAAAGAGCCTATACCTAGTAAGACCTTGATTAGCTTGTTCAAGTGTGTTTGATTAGGGTTGGAGCTAAAATCTGTAGGACACCGGCCCTCCAAGAACAAGTTTGGTGATCCCTGATGTAGTATGAGAATGTTCTCTGATTTCATTTAAAATATCTTATTTTGTCTTCTTAAATGAATGAAGGTCTCAATGAATTGGACCAAATTGCAAGTGAAAATTTTTTGGATTAAATAATACTTTAAATGAAAATGCCACACACTAAAGGAAGTCAAATGTAACAGAACCCCTTTATAGATTCTTTAATTAGGCTTTTTTAAGTTTGTTTAGAGCATTATTACACAAATCAACATTTTTAATCTATGCACTCAAGTGTAAATCACGTGCTGCATACACGATGACAGCGATGAACGGCGATATTGCAACAACACAATGACAGACATTAGGCACAAATCTGCTCGCAATCAACATCTTCATCAAATGTAATTAGCTAGTGCGTTAGAGGCAAACACGCTTGCTCAGATGTGCAGCTCAAGGGGCCCAGTGGATGTGTCTGATCATTCCTAACTTTAATGGCATCACAGAGCTGTCAGGAGAGCATCCGATATCTGCTTTCAGCTGCAAGGCAGCGTGCTTCCATTTGAAGCCGTCCATCAATTAAATTATAATTTTGAATAAAAAAAAAAAAAAGGGAGGCTTGGCGAACACACTTTTGTCAGTCCCCAGAGATGCTGAGATGTGGAGCCGTCACTAGTAGCATGTGAAATGAGGGGGTTGTCTGTTTACTCACTATTTAGCCCTGTTATATCAAGCCCTCTGCGGGGGAGAGGTGCTAATTGCATGCAACTGCGAGACAAAACCCTCATAAGTTGATCAAAATCTGTTTGCAACCCGTTTTCGCCTTGGTTTTTGTAAATACTCTGGAGATGTGCATCAAAAGCGAATGACTGCAATTGTTTAATAGGGCTGTTAAAACGCAGAAGCCTTTGAGAAATGGAGAAGCCGCCACAGCGGAAAGCCGCCCAGCTGGAGTGAAGTGAAATAATGCGCTTTAGACCTTCTGTTCGCCGCAAACTCTCGCTTGTGCTTTGGAATTCACTTAAATGCAGTCGTTTAATAATAAGCTCGCTGGAAACTGGCTGCCGCAGTCCTGAGATTTTATTAAGAGGGAGATGTGAGATAAAATTAATAATTTCAGTTAAGCCACAGTCACATGCAATTTCGGCTCTCCTTGTAAGAGTTATTAGTCATGCAGGGGTCAAGCGAAGCTTCCCTTGGATTGTATGAATAGCGGGTAGCAACATGGATTCTTATCTTGGCCTATATTGTGGCTTGCAAAACCGGATCCAAGTGGGATATATTAAAAAAGCTCAACTGGTGGCAGCAAGATCAAGCCAGATTTGGCCACAATGGAGTGTTTGCATGGCACAGGACCAGAGCAGCTGCCCGGAGAGTATCACTACTTTCGGTCCACATCCAGCATAAAGAAAGCTTAGTAGTCCATTCTCTAAATTATGATTGGTCCAGTCCAAGTCAGTTCATCTTACCCACCAGCTAAAAGGCCTATTATACGCCCATTTGATCAGATGTGAGATAATGTGAGCGGACCTATTAGGTCTCCTTTCTAAAGTTAGCCTGGCAATGAAAATAGTCTCATAGTGGGTTTTGGCTGTTGAGAGACTAATAAATATCAGAAGTGGTGACGGTGCTCTTGGACGACAGTCAAAAGGGGGCAGTGGCGCGCACAAAGCTTCAGTCGCCTTTGAGATCAAGGACACGCAGGCAGGCCGGACAGGATGAGCTCTGCCAACCGTCGGTCTGACTTCCAAACAGGGAATTAGACAAATGAAAAGGTCCAGACCCAGTGGCATAAATCTCTCCACCAGCACCCCAAGCACGAACAAGAGTGGCCAGCGGGCCCACACCTGCTTTGCATCCTCAATAACGCCTGAAGCTGTCACCCCAGAGGTCTTGCTTGGTTTCGTACTGAAGCTAGGAGGGTTTAGTCTACCTGGATGGAGAACTACTTGGGGGAAGCTTAGACTGCAGGGACTACTGATCCCAGTCTTCACTTGGTGGTCCCATTATACTGTATTCCCTTTCAATGCTGTGCTATGCACTCACTTATAGTAGAAATGACTCTAAACAGTACCAAATTGGGGTCTTCAGGTTGTAACTAGGCATGGGTCGGTTTAAGATTCTGATGGTGTGATAACACTTGATAAAAATATCACGGTTTCACGGTATTGTGATTATAGAATAAATTATTTTTAAATGTCTGGATAGAAAACAAAAACTTGATATAAAACAATATATTTTAATTTTTGAAAGATTTATAATATTTTGAAACAGTAACATTTACTTCTGACTTCTGCTGCCTTCATTAGTTTCAAAAACACAGATTTATTTACAATTTAAAAAAACATCTTTGCATATATATTTTTTTTTTCTGCTGGAGGTTCTGTTGTCTTAAAAAATGTAAATAAAAAATCTTACACATACCTTAGGAACATTATTATAGACATTTTTTGCGGTTTTAAAACCTTGACTTTTCCAAACCAAGGTATACCTTGAAACGGTTATTGTCCTATGCCTAGTTGTAACAATAGCAGAAACCCTTTTGTTGCCAAATAGAATAAAAAAAAAAAACATGCTTTGAAAGTTTTATGTAGGACCTTAAAACATAATTGTAAATATATATTTTTATAAATATTTTATTTAATTGTTCTTCTTCTTTTGGCTTGAGAAAGTAAACATGCTGTTATACTACTCTAAAGCAAACATATCTCCTCTCAGGCCATTCTTGCTACAAGTCCAAAATCTGGTCAAAATGTGCCTTCTGCATTCAAGATTGTTGCAATATCTCCTTATGCCAATTAGATTTATCGTTTTGGAATTAAAAAAAAATGTAAATATTACATTTTAATAGTCCGGGCATATAAAAAAATACAAGCCCCAAATTTGGCCAAAAGCTGTGTTCTGCTTTGCTTTCTCTTCTGCGTTGCTTTTTGTTCTGTGTTGGATTCTGTTGCTTTATTTTTTCAGCTTTATCAGATAGTTTTCCCATGAATCAATTTTAAGCTAATTTATTTTTACTTAAACATATGTTGTATTGAAATGGTAAGTCATGTTTACAAGAAGTCAATTTGTTTTATTGATATGGCAAGTTATTTTTGCATGTATCCCTTTCCCACTTATTAAGCATGGTATTTTCAATAAAATATGGCAAGCCATTTTTACATAATGTCCAAGTCCAGTTTTTGATTGTCATAGAGACAATAAGGGTTGATTTATATCCTTCATATTGGCAAGATATTGGATGTGTCATCACTAAGCTATCAACTGTCCCCATAGCAACAAAACAGGCTAACTTTGCAACCATTTAAAAACAGCAATTTCTCTACATAAGAACATCATAGGGACCTGGGTATAAGCTCATTTGAGTCATGCTAGCAAATGGGACTCCCTCTGCACCATGCATGGTAACAATGATAAGCTAAGTGCATTAACATATGCTAGAAATGCCTACTAAGTATTAGCACTTGATCAAACATGTACACGAGCGTTGCCATTTAGCAACAGCTTAGCAACCACCAATGCCGTAAAGCAACTGCCTAGTTGTTATTATTATTGTTATTATTATTATTATTATTATTATTATTATTATTAGTCATTTATCTGTTTTCTTTTTAGCTTAGTCCCTTTATTAATCCGGGTCGCCACAGCGGAATGAACCGCCAACTTATCTAGCACGTTTTTTATACAGCGGATGCCCTGCACGCTGCAACACATCTCTGAGAAATATCCATACACACTCATTCACACTCATACACTACAAATACTTTAGCTTTCCTAATTCACCTGTACCGCGTGTCTTTGGACTGTGGGGGAAACCGGAGCACCCGGAGGAAACCCACGAGAACACAGAAACGCCAACTGAGCCAAGGAGCGAACCAGCAACCCAGCGAACTTCTTGTTGTTAGGCGACAGCACTACCTACTGCGCCTACTGTCACCCTATTATTATTATTATTATTATTATTATTATTATTATTATTATTATTATTCATACCCAACCATGTACCAGTTTTGTACTTTTTTCTTGATGTAAAATCACAGCAAAAATGACAGTACTTGTACAAGAGTCATTAGCTATGTTTCCATCCACTTATTTTTATATACATTTTGCATATGCGCATAAAAAACAGTTAATGGAAACGACATGATGCGCATACATATTATAACAATTTAAAAAAGAATTAATTTACTTGTAGAATGTCCAAACAGTCTATGTAGTTAATGCTTTAGCACCTGAAAACCAGTAATGAGCTACAGGTGCTTTGTCAGTTACAAATTTAAAAAACAAAAAGGCGGGAAAATGAAGAACTATAACAATAAGTTAAAAAGTCAAATATAAATCACACATTGTGCTAAAGATTTTTACATTTTGGTTGAAAAGAACAGTTCTCTCTCACGGGTTGTATTTAAAAACGTTTGTGAGCTTAACTGTGAGTGGAAGAAGGAGATGAACAGCGAAAATGAAGTCCTGATGCCCCTGAATAATAAAACCACTGCCCTTTGAATTAAATGTTAAGCTAGCATGCCTTTCTGAGCAGAAAGATTAAGGGTGAAATTCTGGTTAAATTTACCTAAAGTCCGATATCATAGATTGAACATTACGGTTGCCCTTTTTTTTTTTTTTTGTGTATATTGTCTCTGGAAATATTTTTGGTGTGAAAATCACAAACATGCCAGTATATTTCAGTTTCATCTTTTTAGTTTTACCAAAAAAAAAAATAAATAATAATAATAAATAAATAAAATATTAATAATAATGAGAAACTCACTGAACAGAAGACAATTAAGAACTAAAAATGAAGTTGTTAGGGATCTGTCAAGTTGCTATGCTAACAGGGGCACTGTGAGAACTATAAATTTGAGACAAAAATACAAATTAATTGTTAAAAATAGCCTCATTTTTATCACTCACCAGTGTCGGTTTCTATGTAATTGACTGCATTAGGTCTGTGCAGTAAATAATTTGATTATGCATATTATTCGAATTCATTTTCTTTCATTAAGGCTGTGGCACCAGCACGGCGGTCAGCCAATATCAGTAGTTAAGTGTCTGCCGGCCTAGATTTTATGGTGTGTTCTGCGTCATTGGCACTAGTTGGACCCCCGTTGGCAGCTTTTCAGCCGATTGAGCATGCGGTGAAACCCATTTGTGAGAGAGATCATTCAAAGGTGGTTGAGTGAATCAGTGCAGGACAACAAAAAATGCAAATGACAAAAGCAAGAAACAATGAAGTCAAACATTCACACAAAGAAGGATCTTCATTCATTCATTCATTCATTCATTCATTCATTCATTCATTCATTCATTCATTCATTCATTCAATCATTCATTTTCCTTCAGCTTAGCCTCTTTATCTATCAAGGGTCGCCTATTAAGAACCTTTGAGCCCAGGGCTCTCTCCCGGGACAGCATGCCAAACTTGCTTATAATCAATCATCAGCTAAGTGTGAACTCTTGAAAGGGTCTAAGCCGGAAAGAAAATAAATGAATGAATTAATGAATAAATGAATGAATTTCAGCAAATTATTTTGCAGTGTTTGCATGCTCTTTAAAGCATGTAATTCATTTTAAACAGAAGTAAAATAACATTCATTGTTCAAGTTGATTTAAAAAATCAGCTGTAAAACTACAAAAACTACAAAAGTAGTTTTGCATTTTGCGATTTTTATTTTTATTTTTTTATGTGAATGAAAGACTATTTTCCATTTGTACATTTCATCATTTAAAGATTTCTTAAAATTTGTCTCGTCTTATTCTCGTGAACCCAATCTTGTCTATCGTCTTGTCGAGTAAGCGTCTCATCACACCCCTAGCATTTAGTTTTTGTTTATAGCCATTTGGCAATTTCAGTCAGTATACAGTGCACATTCTTCATCTTCTCATCAGTGACATGCAGTCTAAACAGTCTCTGGGTCATTTCCTGCTTGGATTTTGGATATCTTCCTGAACACTTTTAATGCTTCCAAGCAGTTTGATGCATTTATAAAGTCTTGATTTTGTTCAGTTTGATGCATTTTTTTTTATTATTATGTTCAATTTAATTGGACAGGTATCACAGTACTGATACATCACTAAAAATGTACTCAGTGGAAAGTAAATGTACACATTTTTTTAAAATTACTTGGTAAATAAAAAAGGAAAAACTACTCAATTACAGCAATTTAAATATTTGTATTTGTAATTTGTTACATTACACCATTGCTACCTAGAACAGTCCAGATAAGTTGAGGAGACGATGCCTTCAAGTCAGGTTGAGAACTTCAAGCACAACACATCCACTTAAATACACAAATACACTTCATTAAGCATGTACACATAAACACTACTTGACAAAAGTCTTGTCGTCCCAGTTGTAAGAGCATCAAATAATAACTTCACTTCTAGTTGATCATTTGGAAAAGAGGCAGAAGGTTGATCTGTTGAACTGCATCCCAATCATCACATATACTGCAGAAGTCCTACTGGAACCTGCATGGACCCAAGATTCTCAAAGAAATCAGTCAAGTTTGGGGAAGGAAAAAATCATGGTTTGGGGTTACATTCAATATAAGGGTGCTCCAGGATTGGCCAGCCCAGTCATCAGACATGGACATTATTGAGCATGTCTGGGGTAAGATGAAGAGAGAGGCATTAAATACTTTTGTCAGGTAGTTTATATGCTGTAAAACTGCAGATTAACTATGTTTATATAAAATAACATCTAGTTGATTGTAACTAATCTTAATTTAATTGTAATGTGATAATGTGCATCTGTAAAGCTGCTTTAAATAAACAATTATTGAAAAAAGCACTACACAAATAAACTTGAATTGAATAAGTGTTTTGGAGCTGGTTGGATTTAATATCAGCAACACAACGGGCCCACAGAAATAGTATTCGGCCATCCTTGTACTAACTAATGCAACATGACCTTTCCTTTGTCTTTGATGTGTGTGTTTGTGCTTTTGCATATGTATGTGAGGTCACACCTGAGCGGTGCAGCAATCAAAATGGCAGATGGACACCAAAAATAATGTTAATATTTTCACTTGTGGCACAACGCGGGGGCGTCTGCTCATAAGGGCTCTACGCTTGACATCATAATAATTCCACAGGCTGCGTATGAGCAGCGCTAACAAGCAATGAGAAATGAATGAGCCGCCTCCCTTCGCCCACCTTCAAGTGTTCCCATTAACATTCAATTGTGATGCATTACAATCATGGAGCGCGCGCGGATGCATGGCTAGATGAGGCGATTGAAAAGCACTGCCTACTCTGTAAGAGGTGGCTGATTAGGATCCACTGATGAGCCTGTATTATGTGTGGCACAGCGGAGGGGTCGAATGTGGGCAGAATGCGCGCACACGCATTGCACGATGGTCCGGTTTGAGATGCTGCTTCTGCTGTGTGAATGTTGAGGTCTTTGTGTGTCGCCTTCTGCAAAGAGGAACAAGAAAAGTGTGAGATTAGATTCTAGGTTTTGTGCCTTGTTTGACAGTGGTGCGAATACCTGCTGCTGTCAGTAGCCCCTTTCACACAGTGATACCGGTAATATGCTTAAAATTTACGGAACAAGTTTACCAGTAAATTAAAAAAGCGCTGTTCGCACAGACGAGGACGTTACAGAATTTTTCCCGGAATAGACCATTCACACATTCATTCCAAAATAACGGTAAATTCTGACATCATTAACCAAAGTTGACCTCTAAACGGCTGGGCTTGTATTTGTAAACATTTGACTACATTACAAACTTTATGGATGGATCAGTATTGTGAACAACTTTGATGAAAATATAGAGAAACACTTTGCATGTCGAGATGTACATAATATGTGTGTGCTGGTGCGAACGGGCTGCTTCACGGGCACACGCGACGCGTCAAGCAACTGAAGGAAGCAGAGCTTGAAGGTAAACAAACAACGGCTTACCATAAGCATATTATCGATAATTATTTACACAGTTGTCATTAAGAAGGAACATATAAACGTTATCTGACTAACTTCTAGCAGCTAAATGTGTCTGGAAAAATATTCCAAGGCTTTTAATTTCGTAAACTGCTTGGACATGAATGCGTCTGGCTGTTCTGATTGGCTAAAGCAGGCCTCTCATGTCAGCACGCTCTAGACATGCATGCGCTCTTTCCGGCAATCTTCCTTCTGCATTTACACACCACAGTATTCCGGCAAATTACCGGTAATGTTACAACTTCTCTTTTTCGGAAAATAGCCGGAAGGAATTTAACGGTATTTTCAAAAAGGGCCTGTTCACACATACAGACCTTTCCAAAAAATTGCTGGTGATTTTCCTGAAAGGTCTGTGTGTAAAAAAAGGGGCTAATAATTATGTATTTGTTCATGAAACAGTGTGCGTTTTCATGTGCGTTGACAATTCTGTGGGATTTGCATCTTGAAATGCTACAAAGCATTCACATTTTTAGCACTGTGGTCTTGGATTTATGATTGTAATAATTTACAAGCCTACTGCCTACAGATTCACTTAGCAATATTTTCTAAAGATTTCTGTGTTCAAGAGTTGATAAATCTGCCTTCAAAGGCACTTCAAAAGGGTTCTTCCAAATGATGCATTTCAGTGAGTGTTTAAACTGGTTGATATTTTTTGTTCACATCATTTTTGGGCATGTTTCGTTTGTGACACAAATGGGACTTTTTTTATTTGGTCCCCTACAACTTTAATGCCTTTTAAAACTGTCACTGAGGAGGGTAAACCCTTTGAAATGATTAAGGAATAGGGCTAAGCACTTAGTGGGCATTCCCCAAACACATTTTTAATTTTTAGATGTTTTCAGATCTTATGTTATTCTAACGATTTGCTATAATCAACTGGGAGCATGCTTTGAAGTGTGCTTTCAGAACTTCAGTACTGTGTAAAGTTGATTGTCTGGAGTGTATATATAAATATATATAAAGGATATTCAATGGATTGCAGTGTTAAAGAAATGTAAATGCTCTATGTGATGGCTATGAACTGCCTGATGTGAAGAATTGCAATATTTATTGAATGTTCATCGTTATTTACATGATCTACTAAAGAGAGAGAGAGAATCAGAGAGCGAGAGAAATCATGTCATGTACAAGACACATGCACAAGCATATCTAATCATAGCCAGATTTGGGTGTAACGCCTTCCACAGTAACGCATTACTGTAATCTAGTGTGGTTTATTTAGAAACTAATTTTACGTACTTATGATTGAACATAGCGTGCACTGCATATTTGCACCAATTATATGATTACTGACACACTGTGTATTACCAGAGCTTTCTGCTCCAGTCATCTTCATCTTGAAGAACCCCCCTTCCACCCGTACTCCTCCCCTTCTTTGATAGGGCATTATAGGAACATAATAAAACAATATCCTTGCTCCATTAAATTCTACAAACTGTATGTCTGTGTATATTTATGTAACTAATGCCAATAGATCAAATCTCCGGCAACTGCTGTAGCTCTCTGCAACTCTCACATGGTCACCAACTGCAGCTAAGCAGGGCTGCGTCCAGGCTGTACCTGGATGGAAGACCACATAGGAAAGCTAGGTTGCTGTTGGAAGTGGTGTTAGTTAGACAAAGCAGGTGGCACTCAACTTAAAGTGATGGTCCAAACACCCACAACACAACACAGTATATTGCTGGGGACTCTATACAGCTCAGTGAGTGCTATTTTTCAGATGAGACATTAAACTGAGGTCCTGACTCTCTGTTGTCGTTAAAAATCCCAAGATGTCCTTCGAAAAAGGTTTAACCCAGGCATCCTGGCCAAATTTGCCCACTAGCCTCTGTCCATTATTGTTTCCTAACCATCCCCATTTCATAATTGACTTCATTACTTTGTTTCCTCTCCACCTATCAGCTGGTGTGTGGTGTGAGGTCTGGAACAATATGGCTTGTGGATGCTGCACACTGATGGTGGATAAGGAACCCCCCCCCCCCCCCCTTTCAAATCCCCCCCACCTAACAAGACCCCCCCCCCCTTTTTTTTTTTTGAGTGTCCAGAAAAGCACTATATAA
The DNA here is from genome assembly GCF_052040795.2 of Danio rerio. Lineage (NCBI taxonomy): Eukaryota > Metazoa > Chordata > Actinopteri > Cypriniformes > Danionidae > Danio > Danio rerio. The sequence continues at coordinate 57,340,455 of NC_141023.1, forward strand.
GAAATTATTATCATTAATAAAATTTGAAAATTATATACAGGTTAAACGTAAGATTAAACGTTTTATATGCAACAATTTACTTTGGATGTTTGTCCAGTGCACATCTGGAGTAAATGCGTTGTGTGCATAATAATTTTACTAACAGAAAAAAAAAAAACAATAAATAAAGTGTATCTGTATTTTAATTTGCATCTTTTAAAATCCATTTTATCTATTATTGCTGCAACGCTACACTGAAAAAAAAATATTCAGAGATGATTCCTTGGATTTTCTCAATTTTTGAGTGGTTGTAAACATTTTATTTGTGTTAAATTTAAACAAACAAATTAAGTTGAACATTATTAAACTTAATCTGTTTGTTTAAATTCAACACAAATAAATTGTTTGCAACAGTTCTGCATGCAACACCTTTTTCAGTGAATGCTATGAGATGTTTCCATATTATCGAAACAATTAAGAGGAATAAATAAATGCTGTTAGATTCACAACAGCAAATTAGAACATTACAATTCAGTGAACCTCATAAGATCGGGCAGATTCAGAGTTTAGCTTTTCATTGGATCTGACAACACAATTTGGTTTGCGGGTGGGTAAATAAAATCAGCCAGAAAAAGCCAGCTAATCAGATTAAAACTTTCTTCATTCATTCTGCAAAAGCTCTCATCCTTCTGTTTACAATATTCCTCAAAGTGGCTGTGAACAGTCGGAGGCAACAATTTAACTAATGGACTCGCTATTATTCAATTACTAATTATTTTTAATTACAGCCTTTTGCCGTCTTGATTTTTATGTATTCGGTTGTGTGCAAAAGTACCTTTCGGGGTAAGAAGTGGCAAACCTCTTCAACAGAAAACTGAAAAGTGAGAGACACTCAGAGGCTGTTGGAGAGATTTATACAAACACTTGAACATCTGCTTGATGTTTCTTTAACAGGTGTAGCAGCATTGCAGCAGTGAGTTTGGATACATTTGTGAACAGACAGCCTCCGGCTACTGGTTCAGACCCAGCCTAACAGAGTAAATCAGAAAAAAAAATGTTAGCCATTCTTAAGGGAATCGCTAATGTCTCTACCTGAAAGCATGTTTGTCCTGTTGTGACACCACACTGCAGTCTGGCTCTGGGGAACAGTGGCCTAAGCTGACCACACCAGGTGTCTTGGCTAAGCTTTTATAGGCCTCTAGGTGCCGTTGTGAATTTCAAAATGTGTGTGTTCGACTATCTTGCGGGCTAATGGAGCACAAGTGTCCTCGGATGACAGCTTGAGCAAAGAGACCGTCAGCTTGACACTCGATACAGCTCAATCCTATCTCAAATATCTGTCACTGTCCTATCCACCTTTTTTCCTACACCCCATGACGCTTTGCATGATGTATTTGAGTCATTTCTGTTAAACTGAAAATAATCAGGGAAGAAAAACTGGACACAACGTCACCGTTTGTCCACTGAATATTACAAAGGCAACCTGTTGGTATTAACAAACTGCATTCAGCAGACTATGAATAACCCCAAAACAGATTTATTTAGTCTGTCTGATGTAATACAACAGACACACACTACCTGACAAAAGTCTGGTTGCCTACCCAAGTTTTAGAAACAACAAATAGTAACTTCTAGTTGATCATTTGGTATCAGAAGTGACTAATATGTAAGGCAAAGGCCTCTGATTACGCTTATTTTGCCAAAGCAAAATACGATCATGTCTGGATTTTAATTGCTTAATTAGGACAGTATGGTCTAATTTTTGCTTAGACCAAAGTCTTGTCACTTAAAAGAAGTAATGTACAGTATACAATATAAAGTCATGCTGCAGTGGAAAAATAATTAATATTGTGTCTGCCTCCCATGAGTCATCTGAATTGAATGACCCGATGACCCAGTCTGTTGCAATTGGTCGATTGGGTTCAGCACGTGACAGAGAAATGCTGACCATGGCTTATCAACTTTGAGTGCAGAGTATATGTGTAAGCCCAATGCAGGAATGCATTAAAGCAGTGCAGTTAAACACCAGAATATTGCTTTACGCTTAACCATAAGTAAATGTAAAAGTAAACACAGTGACACTTATTCAGTATTAATCTAAACATTGGCAAAAACTGAACTATTTTTAAACTTGATCACCACACGTGTTTAGGCTACACCAGTGGCATTGCGAGAGGGAGGGTTTGTGGGCTTAAGCCCCAGACAAATTATCAAAAGCCCCTGATCTTTTGGAACATGTTGCGCTTAAATAAAAATAGGTTGTATAACATTAATTTTGTTATTTAAGAACTTAAATTACCACATACATCATGCGCATTCTACTTAACGCAGCATTTGTGTCGAGTAACTAAACAGTCAGCTGTTCAGCAGTACCTGTTTCTACCGAGAGGTGGAAGTGGCACTGTTGTCACATGATGTTTAAAAAAAATCCCGCCACTGCACTGTCATCATTCATTCAATATTTTGAGGAGCAGAAGCTACTAACACAATTAATTAATTAGCTAATAACACAATTGTTTCACAAAGCTTAATAGTTTTTTTTAATTTATTTTTTACTACTGATGAAGCTTAATATTTGTTTTCACAGTATAAAATGTGTGTAGTTTTGGTGAAATAATATAACTGTAATCAATAAAATGTGTGTCATATAAATGTAAATACATGCGAAATAGTTATAAAACTGTAAATTGCACTAGCTTTCTACATATGATATAGATATCTAGAAATATTTATCTAGATATGATATAGCCAGTCACATCTGTTTCTGTAATAGTTTAATCACAGTGAGTTCATGCATCAAGCTTATTAATTTATAGCTATATTCTACCGTAACATGCTATTTCTGTAAGCATCAAATTATAACTAGATTTTATTATGAAAATACTTAAGATGGCTGGAAGAACACATTTAGACCATTTATTGTTGCCAATGATCAGTTAAAGCGTTTTTGTCTTTATTCAGATCCTATTTTCATTCAACTACAGCAATAGCTGGACGCCCTCATCTCTATTAGGGATTTCCTGGAATATTCTACTACTTTTGTGAGGCATATATGGAATTTCTGCTCAAGTGTGAATGAAACAGGCATTACATGCATTTAAAGTGCTACAATGCCCACATCAGCCTATTTTGAGGAAAACTTAAAAAAAAAGAAATTTGAAGTAAACATATTTGTAGCATATAGATCTTTATTTTTTTTTGTAATATTTTTGAAACAGTTGTTATTATATCAAAAATAGTAGCTTACTGAATATCAGTATTTTGAATTTAGAAAATCCAATATCTTGACAACACTGCACCTTAGTCAATCACTCTGTCCAAGTTAACATGTTTGTAGCTTTGTATCACATTGGATAACAACTCGCACTATGAAATAAATCATATTTATATCATTATTTAAAGACATGCAGAAAACAGGCTCATAACAGACTAGTAAATGAGAAGTGGGCTAATTTATCAATGTATTTAGCTTTTTTGGTGTTACAAGTTCAATGTGGTTATAGATGCGATATGTGAATAGAAAGATTTAACCAGATACAGCCGTGTGGAGCGATTACAAGTAACAAAACACAATCAAATACATATCTTGAAAGCTAGAGAAAACAAGGAGGCAACCATTTTAATACTATACACTAAGTAAGTCCACTGGAAAAGAAACTGATCCAAGAACTGTGAACTGTAAATTTCCTGATAAGCTCTGACAAAGTCCTATCTTTTTTGATCCGTCCTTTAACAAACTGCAGATGAATCCACTGTTGCAGGGTAGATTATTGCAATAATCACTAGAATGTTCGCTCATTAATGGTCACTCATCTTCAGTTACGATTAGTCCCACACACACATGCACTCTGCTAGTATTTGAAGGGTAAGGGGCGTTCCACTGGATCCGGCGCACAACATATTTGGTAATGTTTTGTGTTAATGATGATACAAACAAAAGATCCAAATCCAGGAATCATTTAAACGACTCTGAATCTAATCTTTTATTAAAAATGTTATATTTTAAAACAAGCTGCCATTTCAGACTGAAAACCTCAGCTGGATGCTTTCTTTCACTTAGAGCTATGTTGGAAGGTCATTTTCAAAAACCCAAAATAGGGGCCTTTAATAACTTTTAATTAGGTCGATTGAACATAAAACAGTTGCATTGTCTCAAAAAACTTAAGAGTTGTGTTGTTTCAGCAGCAAAACTATTTTGAGTGCATTAAAATGAATAAAATCAACATAATAAATACATACAATTTTTTTTTTGGAAGTGCAGTCATATGCTGGAGAAGGTGGATGACAGGCAAAATAAAATCTAAAGTCACATGACTGCATGTGATTTCACCCTGTTACGAAACCACGCTTGGGCTGACATTATTAAATTACGTTTAGTGCAGCGGGTACATGCGAGTCTTCTTTTAGTTCTGCTGAATCTGTTCCGTCACCCGAGCGGCAGATTAACAGAGCATCCCATTCAAGCGGCGTGTCATTATTTTCCTCCTCTCCTTGTGTCTCTGTCTGCTCGGTGGCGTGAATATCAGGCACGCGGTATCAGGTCTGCCGGGCTCCCTCGGCTCTGTGGCCTTGACTCTAAGCGAATGTGACATTTTTCTGACAGCCGCGAGTGCAGCCCGTAAGAGGCCCGTCCTCCTGCTCTGCCCTACTAATACTGTACGCACACACACACACATACAACTGTCACCGCACAATGTGACCTAATAAAACGTGCACACAAACACACCCTAATGAAACAACACAATCTGCCTGGGGGTCAGGTCATTTTTTGTTTGCGGCTGGTCAAAAGTCTCTAGGCTTGTGACCAGGCAGGAGGTTATCATAATAATGGGACGTCGGCTATGGTGTGATCGAACGGCCTGCTTTGCTTTTGTCTGATGTTGGTGTGTTGTAGTAACTACTTTCTGACCGGTTTCCTGTGCGACCTTGCTTTCCACAGCCGAATGAATCTTTTATGAGCTCTGCGATGTGGGTTTTCGGTGTAGAAGATTGGAATATAAATATGGCAGTTGCACACAGGGCTTCAAGCCCCTTGCGTGTGATATTAAACTCTTTATGCTGGGAATACAGTATGTGCGCACCTGGATCCACATCTATGTGTGGTGTGACACAAACAGTTCAAACCAGATATATTAGCCCTCTTGTTTATTTTTTACACAATTTATTTTTAAGGAACATTTCTCTTTAATCTATTTTAGTTAAAAAATATATTTAGTTTTGATAACCAATTTCTAATAACTTTTTATAAGTTTTTATATTTGCCATAATGACAGTAAATTAATATTTCCCTAGATATTTTCAAAGATACTAGTATTCAGGTTAAAGTGCAATTTAAACGATTAACTAGGTTAATTAGTATCATTAAAGCTAGAGTAGTTAGGCAAGTCATTGTTTAACGATGGTTTGTTCTGTAGACAATTGAAAACAAACCTTGCTTAAGGTGCTAATAATATTGACCTTAAAATGATTTTTATTTAATTAAAAGTTACTTTTATTCTAGCCAAAATAAAACAAAAGACTTTCTCCAGAAGAAACAATATTGTAGGAATTACTGTGAAAAATCCTTTGCTTTTTTAAGAAGCTATTTAAGAAATATTTGAAAAAATAAAAACAAAATCACAAGATGGCTAATAATTTTGACTTCAACTGAATGGGTTGCGCTATTTCACAGTAAAAACTTTACAGAGAATGAATGTTCAGAAATGTTGAAACATCTGTATATATTTACCAAAGCAGCTAACTGGAGACAGGATCAATAATATCAAACTGTAAATCTGTCTTTTACATTTTATTTGATGAAAATTTGCATGCATTATTGGTGTGACCAAAAAAGTAGATAAATTGAACAACTTCTGTGAATTAAAGGTAAAGTTTAGCAAAATAAATAAATAAAATAAAATAAAATAAAATAAAATAAAATAAAATAAAATAAAATAAAATAAAATAAAATAAATAATAATAATAATAATAATAAAAATAATAATAATAATTTACTCACTATTTAATCTTCCTCAAGTTTTTTTCAACCCACTATGAGTTTCTCTCTTTTGCTCAGCAAGAGGATTTTTTTGAAGAAGTCAGTGGTTTTGTTACAGGTTTTCTTCTTTCTTTAAAACATATTCTTTAGTGTTCAACAGAAAAAAAGATAATTATAAAGGTTTGAAAAAAAAGTTAAGTGTGAGTAAAAGATACCAGGACTTTCATTTTAGGCTGCACAACCTAAAAAAATAACATTTATACATTTCAAAATTCATGGCTTTTTAGACACTAAAGAAAATTATAGTGCTGCACAAAGATTATTCATAATAAATCACATTGAAAATATAATTAAGTTTTGACATAATGGCAGATTCTGACTTAAAGTTACTTTTATTCAACCAGCAAGTTTTGATTTTATTTATTTATTTATTTATTTATTTATTTATTTATTGATTTTACTGGAAATGACACAGGCTTCTCCCAAAAAGATGATGTACAAGTGGCAGGGAAAGATTTAGTGAAATGGGGGCCCTAAGCAACTCCATCCATGGCGCCCTGAAATGTACCCTTTTTACTTTTATTAGATTTTTTTTATTTATTTTGCTGTTTTTTTTATATCACTCAATCTTCTATTATATGTCTTATCTCAATTTAAGCTTTAGATTTTAAATAATTAGATGTATCAATATGAATTTAAAATGAAAATAATAATATATTTTTATAAATTTTACTGCTGGACTGTTCCATGATTGAGGGTGGTGAATGTTATTATATATATATATATATATATATATATATATATATATATATATATATATATATATATATATATATATATATATATATATATATATATATATATATATATATATATATAATTATTATTATTACATAATACGTTGTTATTATTATAATATTATATTTTTTCTGCATTAAATAATATTTAATTATGTAAAAAAAAATTTGACTCTCACTATATAAAATATGATAAAATAGATATGGGTTAAAATTAATCAAACGCTAAATAATACTAAAAGCAATTTGTTTAAATTACGCCCATATAAATTACTTGACAACCAGTTACCTTAGAACATTGATTTATGAATATTTTTTTTTTAGTGTATGTATTACATAAACATAAGAAATATAAATAACACACACACACATTTTATTTTTCCCAAATAATGTTTAACAGAGAAAGGACATTTTCACAGTATGTCTGATAATATATATTTTATTTCTGGAGAAAGTCTTATTGGTTTTATTTTAGCTAGAATAAAATAAGTTTTTCATTTATTAAAAACTATTTTAAGGTAAAAATTATTAGCCCCTTTAAGCTAGATTTTTTTTCCCCGATAGTCTACAAAACACACCATCGTTATACAATAACTTGCCTAACTAACCTAACCTGTCTAGTTAACCTAATTAACCTAGTTAAGCCTTTAAATGTCACTTTAAGCTGTATATAAGTGTCTTGAAATATCAATAATATATTGAATAATTAGTCAAATATTATTTACTGTCAACATGGCAAAGATAAAATAAATCAGTTATTAGAGATGAGAAACTATTATTTTTAGAAATGTGTTAAAAAAATCTTCTCTCCGTTCAACTGAAATTGGCTTCATATATATATTACATATATTACAGTATGTCAAAACAAGCTTTTTTGGCATGATTAATCACAATAATCTTTGCCCAGCATTAAGCAAACATTTATTTGTCATTTTTGGATTTATGAGGAAAAACTCCATTATGCATGTTATATCTGTTGGTTACAGAAGTGATAAATGTTAAACTGGCACTTGTGTGACTTTGGTAAATCAAAAAAAAAAAAAAAGTTTAAAAGCGTTGTCAGAGACATTTTTGATTATTTGTAGAGTCCACTTAAATATAAGCCTACACAAACAACTTAGAAAGTGTTGTGCCGTTTCCATTTATTTTTATTTTTATTTTTTTATGGCAAGATTGACATTTACTTGGAATTTTCGCTGCTTTATTGCGGTGGAAGGAACTCACAATCTCCTGGTATCTATGCAACAGTCGAGTCCTGAAATAAAGCAATCTGCTCATCATTTTGGTAACAGAACAATGCACACTATAATTTGCTCTCAAAACTCTTAGCAACAAGGCATGGCAGAACTAAATATACTGACATGGTTTTAAATCTACAGTCTGTCGTTTGTGTCAGTCTGCATTACGTTTCTTACTGCAAATAAATGTGGCCATCTGTTCACCATGAATTAGAAAGTGATGCACAGAGGCCATCGATGGCCAACATGACACTCTGCAAGAGTGCAAAGCTAATCGAGAGTGAACTTTGAATAGAAAGGTCACATTTACGCTGTCAGCCAATTCAGCATTTGTTTCTTTTCACTTTGCTACTACTAATGTGTATTTCGCCATTTGAAACCTAAAATAAGTCTCTTGTGATTGAAAACACGTATCATTTGTGATTAATGACAACTGGATTATGTGGATTGAACATAAAAAAATAAGTTGTTCCAATCAAATCTTAAGAATTTTGTTGTTTCAGCTCATTTTAATTTCAAGAGTTCACACTTAGCTGATGATTGATTATAAAGCTAGTTTGGCATGCTGGGAGAGAGCCCTAAGCTCATAAGATCCTTGGGCCCAGGGCTCCCTCCCGTTGCAAGGTGAGAAGGGAGTTTGAGCTCAGGTAGATCTTGAGAACTCTGCGGTCATAGTGGCTGAAGAGCAGATAGTAATTGCTCTTTTAAAGTGATAAGTACTTGGTAAGAGCTTATCTATGGTGTCGATTTGGATTAGTCAATAAACCTAAGTTGCATGTTTTTGGATGGTGGGAGGAAAATAGGGAAAACCCACGTAAGCATGGGGAGAACGTGCAAACTCCGCACAGAAACATCAGCTGGCTTGGTAAAGGGTAGAACCAGAGACGTTCTTGCTGTAATGTTATAGTGCTAAGCACTGGGCCACTGTGCGAGCCATCTAGAAAGGAGGAGGAGTAGGAGTGGAAGGGGGCATTCTTCAAATCGAACATAGCTGTGATACATAACCTAGGGTATTTATAGTGGCTTAGGACTTGTCTGATTGGTGCAATATAAATTGTATAATGCAGGTCTAGCCGCATGCAATCAAAAGCACGTGATCCTCTCAAAATTAGTTTATAAATAAACTTCACTAAGTAGTTTGAACAAGTTAAATATACAAGTTATAAAAAATATTAGTGTATAACAGCAAATACTGTGAAAAATACATGTTCTGTTAAACATCATGTAGGGGATATAAAAAAAAAACAACTCTGAATTTTTGGCTAATAATTTTGTATATATATATATATATATATATATATATATATATATATATATATATATATATATATATATATATATATATATATATATATATATATATATATTATGTGTGAATAAAGGATTCATTTTTGTAAGTCTGTTTTGTAGAAATACAGTACAAAAAAGCTGTAATAACAGCAATATTGTGAAATATGTAAAATAACTGTTTTGAAAACTTTGTAATTTTGAATACTTTTAAAATGTAAATTTCCGTTATGCAAATTACAATTTTCAGCAACCATTATTTCAGTCTTAAGTGTCACATAATCTTTCATTAAATCTTCCTAATATATTGCTTAAGAAATAGAGCTGGCTGATTAATCGAAAATTGATATCAGCAGTCAGAATCTATATTTGATCTCAGTTTTACATCATTTTTTAATTATTATTTTTTTTTATTAATTTAACTACAATGTGTGTAGTTACGTGACCCTGCTCTGTTTATACTTCTGCATTGAGCGAACACATATGATCTAGCCTTTCTCCATGAGTTGAAATTATTTACCTCATGGTGTGAGCTGAAGTTCTTGCCAAATCTGAAGTCATTTATTTTCACTTTTGTATAAGAAAAAGAGACTGATGGTTTTAGGAAACTTGTGTTTTAATTTCAGTTGTTCAACATTGATGTTCAATAAATAATAGTAAATAGTAGGTAGTGTGTTTCCTATATTTATTTTGAAATCAAGCAATGTATCCTTTATTCAAAAACCTCTCATTTGTAGTATGTAAGCCTATTTACTGCACAAAAATTGCCAGTAAACTGTGAGGGTAAACAAATAAATAAAATTATAATTTATTAATCGTAATCAAGTTAAAATGTTCAATTAATTGAGATTTAGATTTTAGGCCAAATCTTTTTCTTTTAATTATCATTATTGGAAACTGATCTGCTTTTTAAGATTATTTGGTAAAGATCAAACGAACAACATTTATTGAAAAATATTTATGGCATTGTAGATGTTTCTGCTGTTACTTCTAATCAATTTAATAACCCCTTCTCATTATTTTTAATATAGAATCATCTTCTCACAAAGGAAAAAAGAGAAAATCTTTCTAAAACCAAACCTCTGAACAATAATGTCTACATTCGACTGACCAGTTCATTTAGGCAGTACCTTGCACTGCTCTATAGGAAGAGGTTTAATGCAAGCACATTTGATTATATTTACATTTATGTATTTGGCAGACTTGCAGAGAAAATGTAGCCTAAGTTTATCCTCAGAAGAAAATGTTATTGCTCCGTTAACTTACTCTTTCACGGACTTAATGGAGTCCTCAGTTACGCATCATGCAATATTAAAACTCCATAAGAGTGATGGAAAGAGACAGAGAAAAATTGATATACTTCATTAAGAGTGTAAAGCTATAAAGTCAACGCATATGATAAGACATGCGATGCGGTGAACAAGTTATATGGACTGATTTTATGATACTTTTATGGTAATATTGTGACCTTTTTTGAAGCTTGAAAGCTCCAGTCTCTGTAATTGCAAGGAAAAGTTTGAAAAGTGCATTACTCAGAATGTCTCCTTCTGTGTTCCAGGAAAGAAAGAAAGCATCTAAATGATTTTCACTTCAGGATGAAATGTTGCTTTATTGTGAATGTCATATTTTAGCTCATTTGGAAAGGGAAGAATTCCTTGAGAAATGCTAGGTCGCTTCATGAAACTTTAGAGAAGACACACGTGAGGAGAAACTAAAGCGTTTCTCCGTAATCACATTGGGATTATTCATAAGACACAAACGGCAGCTCAGTTGAACAATTTATGTGAGAATGGATTCATAAACGATTCACATTGAAATTATTTCCGTACTTTTAAGCCTCTTTAACATGTGGAAGAAAGAACAAAGACATTAAATATATTTTATTTGACATGTTCTTATACTAACAACCCATTCCCCCATCTTTTTTATCCTGGCTTCTGTCTTTTCAGTCTCCCTGTTTGTTATTTTTCACAGCATATTTTCCTCTCGACACCCTCAGGTGTGACAATGCAGAATCTCCTGCAGAAAGATAACCTGTCAAAGAGAGAGAGAGAGAGAGATTTTGAAAGCTTGAAAGCAAGAGATGCAAATGGCGTTGAGGGAGAGGCAGAGAGAAGAGACTCCTTCTCTTTTTTACTTTTTTTATCGACATGTTTGTTCTGCCGTAAAACAGACAGCCGAAGAGATATTCTGGCCACTCAGGGTGCTAGAGCTGTGGCAAACTCTTAGACGGGGCATTGATGGGGAAACGTTCCTCCCTTTCCTTGTGTTTGAAAGCTGGAGCAGATGTGAAATAAGCTACACAACAGTGGATATATGTACTTGAGGTGCGCCCAGTACTGGGGAAAGGTCTTTTGAAAGAAGAAAGAGGAGTATATTTGATATTCTCTAGGAGAACAAGACTCTCCTGTTTCCACATGGCAGCATAACCTGCTCGCTCTGATACTCACCCATGGGACTGACGTAAAGCGTCATGAAGTGCACAGGCGTTATGTGTTAGAGAAGCAAGTCTGCTGATGCCAGCACATGTGAGCAGCTGCAGGGGAAAAAAGACTGACGTTTCGACACTGTAGAAAAATATATTATAACAATAATAAAAATCCATGTATTTTAACACTTATATTCAGTTGCTGCCTTGCAGTTTTAAGATTTACCAAATTTACCAATCACCATTGCTGGAAAGATTACATTTACATCAGAAAATACATACTTTAAATTAACACTTATATGACAATAGGCTCATTGTACAACTCCCCTAGAGGTAAACATTTGAGTTTTATTATTTTTGAGTCCATTCAGCTGATCTCCGGGTCAGATGTTTTTAGCCTAGCTTAGCATATATCATTGAATTGGATTCGACTATTAGCATCATGCTCAACAATGATGAGTTTTGATGTCACAATCAGCAGTGATCTAATTCTGGCCGATTGCAAAAGGACTACAAATCTGCTGGTATATGGACTAAAAGTTCCAGTCATGCACCACACACACCTGTTCCAGATCACGATTGATTACATTCACACAGCTAGGAGCTGCTAAAAAACTGATTAGATGGACTTTATATACAGTGCTCACACTTCTTGGCTGAATCTTGTTATACTGTTTGTAAATAAAACAAGACATTTTCCTTGACTTGCTTTCCGTGTTTGAACCTTGCTTTGTTTTATTTGTTTTACGTTACGTTACGTCCGTGTTTGAACCTTGCTTTGTTTTACTTGTTTTACGTCTGATGCCTGCCTGTACTGACCATTCACCTGTTATTTGACTATGACTTTGGATATCCTGTATACATATGTTTGCCCCTTTGTTGACCATTGCTTGTCTGACTATTCTAAACCTGTAATTGGGTCTGCACCACACCTTGTCAACGTCCACAGATAATTTCTTATTTAAAGCTTGACACTTCTGTAGTTACATTATCTAAAACTGATGGAAAAAAAAAAAAAAAAAAAAAAATATATATATATATATATATATATATATATATATATATATATATATATATATATATATATATATATATATATATATATATATATATATATATATATATATATATATATATATATAAGGAGCTATTTTCTAAGCTATTATGGCTGCGAACTAGACTCTCATTCTAGTGTAATAATCAAGGAACTTTACTATAGTATAATGGCTGCAGCAGGTGCAATTATATTATGCATAGGCATGGGCCGGTATACAATTCTGGCAGAATGATGACCTTGGATACTAAAAATTTCAGGGTTTCATTTTTTTTAAATGTCTGAGTAAAAAATAATAAATAATAATAATAATAATAATAATAATAATAATAATAAAATTTTTCCCCCTCGATTGAACACAATGTATATTATTTTAAGGAACATTTAAAACATGTTTGAGCAGTAAACATGTCAGGCTAAATAGTTAAAATAAATCAATAATGTCTGCTTCTTTACAACTTTAAAGAGCATCTTTCGATATTTTTCTTTTGAATATCTTTCTTTTTCATAAGCCACTGCATTTTTCAAGTCTAAAGCAGGCTTGGATGTTGGCCTGTAAGCAATTAGTTTTTCTAATGTTTCCTGAATTGTGGGCTGACCAGTAGCTTTTGATGTGGATGCTCCTTTTTCGCTGGATATTAAATCATGTTTAAATATTATTAAATAAATAAGGAAATTACCCATGGCAACTATATTTCGGCCCATTAGCCTCAATTAAGTTTGGCTTTTGGTCCTTCAAAAGTTTTGGGCATCACTGCTTAGGGGAACACATGCCAGGTCTTTACAGTACTGTATGTGAATCCATCACATTTGTGTCATAACATTTTCATTAAATATTAGTCTAAAATTGACTCAAAAGAATCTGTTCACAAAGAATCAGATCATGGACATACCGCAAAAAAAGATTTCAGCCTCATCTCACAAAGAAATGAATCAACGTTTCAGTCATACAAAAAAAATTATAAATTTTAAAAAGGTGTAGCATACTACCCAACCCCTAAACCCAACCGTCTTTGGGATAAGTAAATCGTACTAAATTGTACTAAAAATTAATGTAGATTTGTTACTGTATTCAAACAATTCTGTCATGAACTACTTTTCCACATGGAAAGAACCCATATAAACGTATGTTTTATTATAGGTTTTGATATAGGTTTTTAATATATGTGACATATATAAAATTGTCCATTTTTCTATATTATATCTACATACAGTATATGTACATGCTGAATATGTACATATAATATAGAAAAAAATGCTAATCCGTGTGGGCTCTTACTTATTTGCCATAGATAAATTCCCCAACATGCCAATTACATGTGATACCAATTTGAAGTGTTCTTTTTTTTTTACATACATATTTTCTATTATCAATGAAATGATTAAGAAATAAAAATATGAGCTAAGCATCATGTATGACAGTTGCCAAAGTGAGATTTATATGGCCTGTATATGCACATTTTTGCAACTCAATTTTGCCTATGCATAAATGCAGCGTATATATTATCATATATGTGCATATACTGCATACAGTTTTCATATATGCGCATATATCCTCGTATAGGTTCTTTCCATGTGGGTTGTGCTTTTTCACACTGGTCGTTGAATCTTTAAATGCTGATAAAAGATTTTTTGCACATAGGCATAGATTACATTGTACTGAGATGTTGTGTCTTTTTCTGATTTATCAGTATTTTTTATGAATAAAACATATTTAAATTGCACTTTTTTTAAAAACAGAAAATTAGTCGTCTTATTGGCTAAAATCCCTTGTCTAACTGAATTTCTTAACTTAAAATCCCAGTGTGTGCCACTTTTGCCACTTTAGACTATAAATTCAACATGCTTCTTCTGGAAGAACATCTTAGCTTGAGTTACTTCTCTTTGTTTATGACAAGTCACGGAGGTACTGGGATACTCCACAGCAGGGGTCGACCAGACAGATCTAAAATAGCCCCAATATAAACACTTTTAGGCTCACTGTAATTATAGTCAACACATTTTGGAGGGCTGGTTCAGGATGTACTGACTTAATGAATACATCCTGTAAATTCTGTATAAAAATGGAAGGTAACTAAAAACGTGTTTGCATGACACACAAAAAAAAGATTGAGTGGATTGTGTGTTAGATTTTCACAATCTTCACTCAATAGTCATAATAAATTACAGAGAAACAGCAAGTAACACAATTAAGTAAATATGACAAGTAGAACCACATGAGATGATTTTGGAGGTTTACTACAATGTGTTTGTAAAGGCCAAAAACACACAAATGTCCTCTAACTTTTATTTATTTCTTTTTAAGGATTTTGTTTCTCTAAACCCCTCCTTTCTGAGAGCCTGCACTGCTCCGATTGGTTAGATATTACCTAGTATGTTACAATGAGTTAAGCTCAAGCTCAAATCTTTGTCCTTTGGAGGTAACAGAAAGGTGGATTTATTTTTGCAGCACAAAAAAAAAAAAAAAAAAAGCTTTCAGAAATGTTGGCATGCAACAAATCAAACAAGCTTTGGCTGCAACTGCAGTGTTTGAGGGTCAAAAAAGACACCGAGTACGTTTACATGGATTCCTCAGTAATGGGATTTCCATTTTCCAGCTAGACTACTTTAGAGTCAGATTTTCATCGCTTTAAAATCTTTCAGGTGGGCTGTAAATACAGTACATGAAGTCATTTTATTTAGCTTTATTTGAAAACTTTTAAATTGGACTGTTTTGTGCGAGTCAGCTGTCAGTGTGGTCTGTTTGTTTTGTTTGAAAACTAAAAAATCTAAAAATTCAATTTTAACATGATTAAAACAATACTCTGATAGGAGTCTACCATGTAAATTGTAATTTTTGATTATTTTAATTCGACTAAACGCATGATTGAACTAAACAGAAATTGAATGCTGACACGTGGAGTATGCCGATTTTAGTCACATTATTAAAGTGCAGTACAAACATGTAAACACCGCAACCAAACTATTTCCATTGTGTAGGATTTTCGCCGCATTTTGTGACAGGATAGTTTATACTAGTTTATACTATTTGACACTATTTTCTGCACCTACCGAGTCAGTAAGAGACCACAGACAGCATCGCAAAATGTATTTTATTTATTTTTTTCATATAGTGTACGGTATCAAATTTCATTAAAACACTCTTCCAGCAGTTCATAAGCGTATCCAATATCTCTTAATGGGGCATGCATGAAATGTTCCTGAATTAAGGTGAAAGCGCCAAACTGCAGTTAAAGTCGACAAATTAAAAATGAAATACACAAAATTACATGAAACTCCTTAATCAGTGCTGAATTTGTAAATAAATAATTTCAGGAAATAAAAGTTACCGTCACCGATGTCCACCACGCAATTTCAGTTTTCTCGAAACATGACAGCATTAAATGATGATAGCGCAAAGAAAAAGCATCACATTTCTTTAATATTTTGTGCCATATAATTTTATAGGTCAGTTATGGATAATAAAATAATGTAGCTACAAACATAAAACATATGAACAATCTCTAATCAGTTCATTTCACTATTATGTAACAAGTAAAAATAACAATTAAACGACTCATTCAGTCTAATCTTCAAGAAGAGCCCATATATGTCCTGTTTTCTGGCTGACTTGAGATCACTTTGCTTCTGTCTCCCGCTATCCTGGTCCATTTGCGTAGTTTCATCTTCTGGAGATCTCTTTTAATCAGGCTCATTATCAGATACTGGTGGTTTTGAAAATGAAAATATGCATGCCTCTCAGACTATACAAATATTATTTAGGTAGGCCACTATGACATTTATTTATTTTTGCTGTTCACTGCAAGTGAAACAATAATCACCAACTAATGAGAGTGATTGTAAAAAAAAACAAAAAACTATAACTATATCCTCAAAGGACCATGAACCTCCCCCTCCCCATTTTCATTACAAGTCTACCTCAGAATTTTTTCAAAAAATGCTTCATAATGGGCGTGGAGCTCTACAAGCAGAGGCAGGAGTGGGTGTGGCCAGCAGAGCAGGGGAGAAGGAAGGGAGCGAACAACTGTTGTCAGTTGGCTCACAAAACGAGACACAAACCTTGAGGAGACCCATTATTTTATAGTTTTTAAAGTTAAAATGCAAAGAAATAAATAGTAATTTATTGCCCTGTTACATTTGTTATTCATAATTTCATATACACACAACCACAATTTATATAATTATAAAGAAAATCGTGTTTATATAAACACTATAAATGAGTACTGCTCTCCTCCTCAATCCCCAGTCTGAATGCAGACTAAGTGCAGCAGGTCTCTTGCCCTGCCAATTTCAAACATTAGCCCTGCTGGTAATCTGGAGGAACACAGCAACACGGCGATGTGTCTAAATGTGAACAAACTCAACTGATAAAAGAGAAGGTCTGCCATTCTCCCATTCTCGAACTGCTCTCTTCTTGCTGCACACATACAGCTTTGCTGTATATTCCCTGACAGGATCGCAGGGAAAAACATAGAACAAACCCTGTTGATCATGGAAACAAACACATACGACCCTTCATGAATGGATAAATACTGTGTGCCGTGGGTCTGTGGACGCGGTCTCACCCAGTTAACATCATAGGGTCTCACAGCTTGGCCCTGGCAGGTCTGTCTTGCCTTTTGGAAAACACGCACAGTCATGAATAATTAAGAAGCAGGCTCTTCTCATAGAATAAGAAAACTCCGCTATGAATTATAATGAGAAACCGACACATCATCACTCCACTTGCAGCTTTGCGCTAAGTCACAGATTTTGATTCCGCCACAAAATCATTTTAAACCCGGAAGCTAAAATTAGCTGACAAAAGCTCAAAATTATCTAGTTATTTTTTTCCCACAATTAAAGCTGACAGGTAAAAAAAGTACTCAAGGGATTCTTGAACCCTTAAGGGCCCTCATGTGTTTGCGTGCACACAAACAATCCACACAGCCTTCACACACATGGGTGCGCGTAGGTATTCACCATGTAAAAGTTAATGTCAGAACCATTAAAATAAATACTGTAGGCAAAACATGAATATATGACATTTTTCGGAACAGGATCTGGTTCAATTTAAGCACTGCTGTTAATCAAATCATGTGCTGTAACATGTAAAACATGTAAAAAAAAAAAAGAAAATAATGTAAACACATAATCATAATATTGTCTTATTCTGATTAAGGCAAATAATTTGATTACTGATATCCATGTAAATGTAGTCATTGTTTGCAGGTAGCCATTAAATAATATATATTTATTCATTAATTCATCAATTCATTCATTATCTTTTTGGCTTAGTCCATTTCTTAATCTGGGGTTGCCACAGCGGAATGAACCGCCAAATTAAATATATATATGGCAAGGCAGTGGCGCAGTAGGTAGTGCTATCGCCTCACAGCAAGAAGGTTGCTGGGTCGCTGGTTCAAACCTCGGCTCAGTTGGCGTTTCTTTGTGGAGTTTGCATGTTCTCCCTGCCTTCACGTGGGTTTCCTCCGGGTGATCCGGTTTCCCCCACAGTCCAAAGACAAGTGTTACAGTTGAATTGGGTAGGCTAAATTGTCTGTAGTGTATGAGTGTGTATATGTATATGTATGTATATATATATATATATATATATATATATATATATATATATATATATATATATATATATATATATATATATATATATATATATATGTGTGTATATGTATTGGTGTTTGTTACAAATTTGTGTACTGGAGAGACCAAAAAGACAGTCCAGAATCACCATTGTAGACAATAACTGTTTTTATTGTGCACTTTGATCTTTGAAATTTTGCAGACCATTTACAGCTATAGTACACATTACATAAGAAAAAAAAAAACATAAAAGGGGTACTTTTGCATCATCTATTTTATGATCACAAGATCAGTGGAATACTTGTTTTTCATATCTTATGCATATTATGATTGATTTCACATTTATTGTCTATAAAATATGTCTATTTTAAACAAAGCCAAAATCTGATGGTGTGTCATGACATGAGTGGATCTGAGCTTAGAGTCTTTTTCTTCTTCGTCTTTTAATTTATTATGATGTACTATACATATTGATCTGTTCATCGTCGTTAAGATGTGGTGCTTTGTTTCCAAGAAATCATATTCCCCATGCTTGAAATGTTCTGCTTGACTTATTAATATTCTAAAGAAATGTTTGTCCTTCAGTCTGGGAGGAACACTTACTAATGCAAGAGATTTCTGTGTTCAGATGAACTGGACCACATTCAAAAAGTTGAGGTTGCATCATTCCTTTTCAAATGCACACCAACCTCCTTATGCTCTTTTGTAGAATAAATTACAGAAGGACACCCACCTATCCACCTCCAAATATTTCACCACTTCCTATCCAAAACATCCTCCCGCTTTCCTGTCAGATATACATTTTTAATGAAATAACGCTATCATAAGTAACTTTAAAGACCCTACGAAATCAAAAATGGAGAAGCCATCTAAATGCTAATGCACCGCTTATTGAACCTTCTGATGCATGAATTATTAAATCACAAATACTTTTTTACATTAAAACATTAAACGTTTTTCCTTTTTAAAGCTTTTTTATTTGTTTTCTTATTGCAGTTATGCATTTACAATATGTCAGACTACATGCATTTAGGGTTGTAATGTAAGTAAAGTATGTTCCAAATTACCTGTATAGAGGGTGGCACAGTGGCTTAGTGGTTAGCACTGTCACCTCACAGCAAGAAGGTTGCTGAGTCCCAGCTGGGTCAGTTGGCATTTCTGTGTGGAGTTTGCATGTTGTCCTTGCGTTGGAGTGGGTTTCCTCCAGGTGCTACGGTTTCCCCCACAGTGCAAAGACATGCTCTGTAAGTGAAATGGGTAAGCTACATTGAACGTGTATATGTGTGAATGAGTATGTGGGAGTGTACAGCAAATTTTGACTCTATCATCCAAATGTTGAAGCAGAAATCAAGACTCATTTGATATCTGTCATCTGGTGTCCAGTTTTTTTTTTTATGTTTTGTGAAGTTTAATCTTAGGGCCAGAATTACTAACAGCTTGTGCCAGCACAAACTGACTTTTTGGCTTTAAAACAGTACTTTTGGTATTTACTAAACAAGCACAAAGAATAATAGTGCAGGTATGAACACAGCTATTTTTTATATATTTTGAAATTATTGATTATGTAGGAGAATTGGATGTTGTATGGATTTGTAGAAGGCGACACGGTGGCTCAGTGGTTAGCACTGTCGCCTCAAAACAAGAAGGTTGCTGGTTCGAGTCCCGACTGGGTCAGTTGGCATTTCCTTCAGATCCTCGGTTTCCCCCCACAGTTCTAAAACATGTGGTATATGTGAATTGAATAAACTAAATTGGCCGTAGTGTATGTTAGTGTATAGATGTTTCCCAGAACTGGGTTGCAGTTTCTGTACAGTATATGACATTGGGCCTGTTGGTTAGAACATTTCTGTAGTGGTTTACGTGTGTCAAATTGTCAAAGTAAACTTAAAAAAAATAATAATTAAACAATATCCTACTTAATAATAATATTAATAATATTAATAATAGTAATAATAAAAATCATCATCATCATAATTAATATTATTAATATTAATATTATTATTAAAGTAGGATTTTTTTATTTCATAATAAATAATACATATAAAATTTTATTTCTTAAAAAAAGCCTTATTATTTATGTATTTATTTATTTAAATGATTTATATATGACATTAGAATATGTGTTAGCTTTTGTAAAGGAATTTTATGTTTCAGAATAGAATATGTAATGTTCTTAATATTATTTGTAAAGAAAACATAGGCTCTATATGTGCCATTTACATTAATTTCAATTAATATGGAAAGCAAGTGCATGTTTTTATTAAACTAATATTGGATTTTTTTTTTTAAATGTGTGTGTTTAAAACAATATAACTTGTGCTAAGAAATTACGGGGTTCTTCTCTAAAGAAGTTGTTACCACCCCGTTTAGAGCATCATTACGGGAATTTTACATTTAAACGCATGTGTTTCAAACAATAGATCTGTGACAGAGAAACTGCAGGTTTTGGGAAACACTCATCAATACATCTTTTTTTCCCCAAACGATGCATCGTACTATGATAGTTTAGCCACGAGTTACGTCATTGTTTGGAAATGCAGAGAGAACCCTAAACTCAGAGATAATTGAGTCCAGGGCTTCTGCCTGGTCAATAAGAAGGTTTTGAGATCAGGTAGGTCTCGAGAAGTCCCCTGGTAAAGGGAGAAAAAGAAGGAGATAGGGTGGAAGGGGGATTTTTCCAAAATAAAGATAAGGTAGTAGAGAGAAATCAGTCTATTTATTGTAAGCTTGAATCAATCTGATTAGACTATTGCTGATTATGGATATGAGGCCAGCCGCAATTAGTCATATCACATGCTCCTCTCCAAATGAGTTTCTAAAACTACACAAATAAATCATGACATTTTTATGAACACCCCTTTCAAGTAATGTGTTCCCTTATATTCTTAGCACACATTTACGACTGTACACTATCAGAAATAAAGGTACTCAAAAGGTTTTCAAAAGGTACCACCCCATTTGTACTTACAGGGTCTATATTGGTACCTCAAAAGTACATATATACCTAAAGAAAATTAAGAAGAACACTTTTGTACTTTTTAAGTTCTAATATGTATCAGTATTAATATGGACATTTAGGTTCAAATTTGAACCTTTTTAAATGGTACCACCCTAGTGACAGCTAATGTACCTTTACTTCTGATAGTGTAGAGAAAAAAAAAATCCTGTGTCATGTCTGGTCAGTGTAGATCAGCATATGAGCGTGAGCTCTGTTTACAGAATTTGCCACTATAATTTCTGTAAAAGCTAATTTGTGTTGTGCATTTTGTGCTGTTTTATATGTTAAAAAGGTGTCACATTTTTGTTTTTCATTTTGTTCATTGCCTGTAAATCAACCGTAGAAATTTTCACACTTCTAGCTTAAATTTGCCCTGTGTCGTAAATCTGGCTTTTACCTTGCTGTTTTTAGCTGACAGCATTGTCACCGTTGTGTCTGCTTCAAGGTTGGATGTGTTGTGTGTTCACAGCAAACTCCGCTCCTCTCAGTTGTAATGAGTGATTATTTGAATGATTGCTTGAATTACTGTGGTCTATCAGCTTGAATCAGTCTGTTTTTTTTTTCTTTCTTTTTTTTTTTCCTGGCATCAACAAGACATTTTCACCCACACAACTGCCGCTCACTTCATATTTTCTCTTTTTTGGACAATTGGGTGTAAACCCTAGAGATGGTTGTATGTAAAAATCCCAGTAGATTAGCAATTTGTAACTTGGGCCAGGATGTCTGGCCCCATTAGCCCTGCCACATTCAAAGCCCCTCAAATCACCTTTCTTTTCTGATGTTCAGTTTGATCTTTAGCAGATTGTCTTGACCATGTCTGTCTATAGTGTAAATGCACTGAGCCATGTGATCAGCTTATTAGATATTTGCATTAACCTGCAATTGAAATACCTAACAATGTAGCCAGTAATTTGCACTTCAACATTTACGTTAGCCATACCTAGTTTATGTTGCCCTCCATAAAAATAAAAATAAATGCCCACAATGACATGAACACACAATGAAAATAAAACGAATCGACAGCGAACAAAATAAGCCACTTTTCATACCAGTTCTTGAAGTGTGTAATAGTTGAAGTGTGTATGTTAGGCTGTATAGGTGCTGTGATTACCTGCTGAGCTAGACGTGAACTCCTGCCACAGAGTCAGCACTGTATTGAAGGGGTGAAGTTGGTTTTGTGAATAGTTCTGGGAAATAGCTGTCACTTTATGTTCTGAGCAGACACTTTTCTGCCAATGCACTTGACAAAATGTGCACATTCAGTGGTCATATGTATTGTAGGGGCTCTTAGATGAGAGTAAACCAACCTAAAGGAAACAAACAGACAAAAAAAAAAAAAAAAAAAAACATAACATTAAAATCACATTGATAATTTCAGGACTATATATTACAAAATGTTCCAACAAATAATACCTTGACTTCTAGTTGATCATTTGATATCAGAATTTGTTGATATGAAAGGCAAAGGCCACTAGATTACGGTTATTTTAACAACATAAAATATGATCATGCCTTGATTTTTAATGATTTAATTAGGACAGTATGGTCTGACTTTGCTTAGACAAAAGTCTTGTCACTTAACAGAAATAATGTACAGTATTGAATACAAAGTCATGGTGCAGTAGAGAAATAATTAATATTGTGCATGACTCCCATGAGCTTATACGACTGCATCCATACATCTCTGCAATGACTCAAATAACTTATTATAAAGTCATCTGGAATGGCAAGGAAAGCCATCTTGCAGGACTTCCAGAGGTTATTAAGATTCTTTGGATTCATCTTCAATGCCTCCTCCATTTTACGCCAGGTATACTCAATAATGTTCATGTCTGGTGACTGGGCTGGCCAATCCTTGAGCACCTTGAACTTCTTTGCGTTCAGGAACTTTAATTTAGAGGCTGAAGTATGAAAAGGAGCGCTATCCTGCAGAATAATTTGCCCTCTCCTGTGGTTTGCAATGTAACAGGCAGCACAAATGCCTTGATGCCTCGGGCTGTTCCCATCCACTCTGCAGATCTCTCGCATGCACTGAATGTAACCCCAAACCATGATTTTTTTTTATTCGTCAATGTAAACACACCAAAAACAACATTAACATTATAGTAGACACTGTAAAAAGCCCATTGACAGCTACTAGACATTACTGACAGGATATTCGAGTGTCAGAATGCTGTGGGACTGCTGTACAGGAGTTTTTAATAGGGATTATAGATTGCATAATTTATCAGTTTTTTTTTTACCATTTTTTTTTTTAAATAAGCATGACTGTAAAACACGAAGGCGGTTATAAATATTTTAAAACATGTGTTTGTTTGTCGTAAAAAATCATAATAATGACCAAAAAATACTAATTTGTGGATCTCATTACTTCCGGGTTCAGAAATACTGCCTTTGTGGCAGGTGTATTCTGGGAAATTTTCTTACCCCTTGGTTTTAAGTGTGGTCCTGAAATATCTTTGTTCGAAGGGCTATTCACCCCTTCCCCTTAGCCCTATGCCTTAAAGCTAAAGAAAATTGGGACACCTCTACCCCTTGGCGTGCATGCGCAAAATGAGGGGTAAGGGGAAGGGCTAAGGGTAGAATTGGGATTGGTCCTTAATGTGTTCATAATGTTTTGCAGAACACTTTTGGTGCTGTTGAGGTGGGATACAGGTAGGGTTAGGGACAGGTTTAGTGGTATGGAAAGGTTTAAGGGTGTAAAGGGTAGATCAACAGTGCAACTATAAATGTATTTAAATAAATTAATTATACATTTAATTACATGCAGACATTTAATCAAGCAAATTTACAATGTAAAAACATGTATTTACGCTATAAGTGCATTGTAATATATATATATATATTTTATTTCAGTGTAATTAGTTAAGGCCACTTAATATAAAGTATACACTTACTGTTGCAAGTAAATAAATAGAAGAATCAATAGGATACAAATGACAAACTATGTTCATGTATTTACTAAGATTGTTTTATTATCTACTAAAACCATATAGTCTCGTTCCCATGTAAACATACTATGGAAGTCAATGTTTACAGATTTACAACATTCTTCAAAATATCTCCCTTTGTGTTCAACACAATTGATTTGGAAAATGTCTAAAATGATTGGACAAATTTTACTTAATTGGAACATCATCAAAAAAGCCACTAGTGTCACATCCCTGGCTCGTTTCTGGTCACCCAATCACCACTCTCCCTCACAAACCACCTCCATCCAATCCCGTGAACCCTAACCAGCCTTCTAACCACTTGCACCTGTTTCCCATCATCAAAGGACACTCCTTAGGCTCACCTTCTCCTCTCAGTCTTCGGCCGGTATTGAAGTTAGATGGTTGTCCTCAACACATTCTCACTCCCAACTCGTCACATACTGACGCTTGGTCAGGAACCCTCGGCGTCAGTTATTGACGCACAGGGTACCCCTTTAGCGTCATATTTAGACGTGCAGGGATTCCCTATAGAATCTGTGCCTGAGCCTGAGGCGTCATAGGGAGACGCTGGAGGCTCGTATAATTACCAATAGATGTCAACGCAATTTTTAAAACCTGATTTACGCCTATTATCTTAGTTTTCTTATTTTAAAAATATGTAATTTTTATTTTGTTCATGAAAAGCGTCTGTAAACGGGGTCGAAACTACTGTATGAATAAACTTCGGCCCACGTGACATCCCTTCACGGTGAGTTTAACGCCGCTCTGCTATTGGTCAAACTGCATCAGCGGTGAGTTCTCAGATGAGTTCAACTGTCAACATTAAATATTACGTTAATGCTGCATAATATATTTTTATTGGAGATTAGTTGGTGTTTATAAATATTTTATCATTTACTTTATATTTAATGAGTGAAAATATATTCGGTTGTCCAGTTTAGGGTAACTATGCCTAATAAAACTTTGATTCATTCATATTATTTATTATTTTTTTACTTTAAAAAAAATATTAAATTTCAAGTACTAAGTTTAAAAATGTTTTCGGCTGATATTTTTCATTTTAAATTATTTATTAAAGTTGGGGTCATTGTATGTGGCGATCTATTTTTTACAGTCTATGCTCGCTATCCCAAGGTTCATTGCGATCCCAAGGTTCACTGCGGTTTTCCACAAGGTAAGTAAAAAGTAAACAAATAAACACGATTTGTTGATAAAGCATGTACTGTAAACTAACGACGTTATCTAATTACATCAAGTTCATTTATTAAAAACATATTTTTCTCACATATAACGTTGGTCATGCATTAGAACAATATATACATTTTAAGATAAGGAACAGTGTAACCAGATTGTTGTTTTCCACAATAGAATTCGTGCAAAATCTATATATAATATGCAATATGCAACTCTAATAATACAAATGTATTCGTAATTGTTTCAATATTAAAGAACATCAAGTGTTTCCAAAGGTTTATTGTAAAAACAATTATTTCCCATGCCTTAAAACACACACACACACACACACACACACACACACACACACACACACACACACACACACACACACACACACACATATATATATATATATATATATATATATATATATATATATATATATATATATATATATATATATAGCATAACAAAAGCTCAAGTATAACTTAAGCTGATGTATGTCACACAATGAATATCATACACTATTACCAGTACAATTTGGCCTTTACCAATTTATTTAATAAAAGAAAGAATCTATCATCTCTAAATTGTGGTAAAGAGGCACAACAAGCTGTCTTCTTTTCAAATATTATGTCAGTCAGGATGGTAATGGTTAAACTCAAGGATTACCTTGCACCTTCTCAGAAATTTACAATTGATCAAATGTATTACAAGTGGCTGAATTGTTTTTAACACAAGCAACGTTTTTTTAAATCATTATCTTAAACAGATTAAGGCTCATTTTGGACTACACTTACATTACTTTACAACTGCTTAATGCAGTACTGATGTATCTAGTAGTTTAGTGGGTTTAACTAATGTCACATCTGTTTTTATTCATTTCAGATGCAGAAACTTTTGACATATGAATTCATCTTGACTAAGGGTAATGTTTTTGTTCAGAATTAATCATTATTTAAAATCATTGTATTTTCTTTGTTATTATGTACAGATTTTAAAAGAATGTACTTTCTTTTAATAAAGAACTCTTCACAGCACTGCAGCTAAACAGTCACAACCTCACAGAGCTGCACAACTGCCCCACTCAGATCAGTGTTGAAGCTGGAACCTCATCTTGTGTACAGCAAAGGCAGAGCTGAAAATTCACTGTTTGTCTTGTATTGTGTGGTAAGTCATAGTTTTATTAATTTTTTTATTTTATTGCAACACTAAGTAGTCCATTCTGTGGCCAATATGATATAAAGGGCCTAAAATGGGACTGATGTGATCATTGTTTTGATTTCTAGATAAGTACTCATGGGGCTACACATGCAGCTGAAGTTAGCTTCATTGAGTAGGACATTTCTTTCAGTATACTCTTAAAGAGATTCACCCAAAAATGAAAATTCTGTCATTAATGACTCATACTTCACTTGTTCCAAATATGTCTGACTTGCTTACTTCAGTTAAACACAAAAAAATTATATTTTAAAGAAAGATGAAAACCTGCAAACATTAACTTCCATAGTATTTGTTTTTTCCTACTATGTATGTCAATGTTTTCGGCTTTCCAGCTTTCTTCAAAAAACTTCCTTCATGTTCAACACAAAGTAACTTGGAAGTTTTTAAAAAAGGTTTACAACCACGTGAGGGAGAGTAAATAGTGAACTGTTCCTTTAACCCAATCTAGTTGACTTTACTAGAAAATTGTATAGAAACCCAGTGCCTTAAACCCCTTACATTTTATACAAGGTACAACTTAACAGCCATACTTGAATTAAAATATTACTGTAAGTTCAAGAAGATTGTAAAGGTTATTGGTTAATTTAAAGTGGGCTGTTTAGTTTCACCTTGTGTAAAAACATAAAGGATTTAAGGCAACATGTTTCTATGCAGTTTTCTAATAAAGTCAACTAGTTTGGGTTAAGAGTGTAATGGGTTACAGTAATAGCAGTGAATCATGCAGCCATAAAATAAATGTTTAGCCATGTAAAACAATAAGCTTGTTATAATTTAGAAATATTTTAGGGTGGAGCACAGTATGCTGTTGTAGTTTTCATATAATTGAGGAGTCAAACATGAGATGTGTTTTAAATTGCAAGACGTGAATTAACAATATGTTCATCAAGATTCAAATCTTGCATCTTATATTTTTTAAGGTTTTGGCCCAATAATACCCATATTCTGCTATTTAAAAATCATGCTGGAATTTGTGTCAGCATTCCCTTCAATGAAAACTACAGCAGTGGACATCAGTGGTGATAAAAATGTATGTGAAGGATAAGGGTGTTCATAATGAGAAGTGCAGTTACTATCCTGATCTCTGAGTTTGTAGAACTGACAGATCTGCTTGGAATAAATGGAAACATGCTGGAAATGTTTAACCTATTATACAGTTAATTCAAGAGTGCCAGGTTTAATGACACTTTACATATATAAATAAATATCACTGAACTTTCTAAATGAAACCTAACACTCATTCTTTGTTCAGTAATGATGTTGTGCACTTCTAATACTTTACAGTGGCAAAACCTGGAATAACACATGGGAGCCCTCCAGGAATTCCTGACACTTTACTCCCAAGTCTCCTCATGCTAACCGGATTGCAATATGACAGTCTAGTCAGCATAAACACCTGGACTCACCAAGCACACTTTGGTTCTCAGTGTTTTGTAAAAATAGTTTTTGCTATTCTTCAGTAAATACTTGAATATGTTTTGAACTTATTCTACTTTTGATGTTTAAGTTCAGAAAGTTGTTATTATAAACATAATTTGCATTTGTCATGAACTTGACTTCTTGTTGTTGTGAAAGCTGTTTATTTTAATGGCATTTCCAAAGGCATCATTTGAAAAGATTTTTTGCAGTGCAGTTTTACTTCAGCTTGACATACCAGATGTATGACATGAATAAATATCACAAAATAAATATAATAATAATAATACAAAATATACATTTCCTTCAATTATAATTGTTTTTAATCATTTATATATGTATGGTAATATATTATTGCATTAAAAACTTATAAAATATATATTTTTGGTTAAAATATATATTTTTGCATTTTTGTGTGATTTTTATTATTTATTTTTATTTGTGGCATTATAAATAAATTATAAATGTTTCATTAAAAATGTATTGTGTTTATTTGCATACTCATTTACAATGAACTACTATTTTTACTATTTAATGGGCACTATATTTGTCATTTAAGTTTGACATATATTTATATTTGTATACCTACATGATGCAGGGTTTAGTTACAGCAAATGCTTGAAATGTTTTCAAACATTAAGCTTTTTTATTATTTTATTATTCGTTTCAAATTAAGTATACTGCCTATGATCTGGTTTTACTATGATCATTTTGCACATCAGGTTACCCCCACAAAGTAATCTCACGGTAAATATACATTTGTATTTTTAATAAGACAATAAATAACATGTAATATTAATACACATTTTGATATTTAAGTTATATTATAAGGTTATAATCAACCTTCAGCCGGAAGATTACCAAATAGAGACAAAGTGTGACATAGATTGCGACGTTGTGATTGGACTATAACTTCAAAGCCAAATTAAAAGATCCTTCGTGTTGCTAACTATGTTTTGCTAACTTTGCCACTTTACTAACAGTGTCCTTTATCAATGAGTTATCGCTGTGTTTTAAATAGTTAACGATTAACCAAGATCGTAACCCTAAACTTAACCCTAACTACACCTTTCAAGGAACTACAATTTGTAGCGCCATGTCTTTCCCCTCCCATCTATACAGCGACAAAGGATTGTGGGTAATGTAGTTTAAAGCCTTTTTGTAATAAAATGGAACAGATACAAATTTTAATGAACTAAAGACTATCTGAATAAGGTCATTGTGCATATATTTATGACATATATGAAAGCCAGGCATAAATTTGTTATTTTACAATGAGTATTTTTTAAACAGCTTTTATTGACTTGATCAGTATATATCAGACTATTATATCCAACATTATTTATTGAACAGCATAGGTAATAGTCTTGCTGATATTCTCTCACTCATTTCTCGTTTGAAATGTGAATACTTTTTCCTTTTCTACGGGGCTCTACTCATCCCCTTTGAGTAAAAGGGCAGTTAACCTATGTAGATGTATTATCTTCAACATGGACAAGAAATTGTATTGTCACATGTACAGTTGTGGTAAAAAAAAAAAAAAGCTGTAAAAATAAGCTAAACATTAGTATCCTCTTTAATTACAAGTTATTAGCAATAGTGATTATGTTCATCACAAATATTATGAGTTCAGAATAATATGTGTGGATGTAATTCTGTAAGTGTGTTTCATTAATGGTCATCATGTGATGTTTAATTGTTTTCACTTTATTTGAAATATGGATAAAAGCTCTTTTAAAATATGTAAATGTTTATAAATAAAACCTTTTTAAAGACATGTATTTGTTTAAAAACCACTCTTTATCTGATTATTTTTACTTTCTAAATCTTCAACTGTTTGTGTAACAGTATGATTTGATGACAATGGATGAACTTGTGTTTAATAATGATTCCACATGTCTTTGTCCTGCATGTGGGTTAGTTTGATAATTATTTTCTTTATGATCAAATGATTGTAAGATTTGCTGCATTGTAAGAATCATGAAAATATTGAGAAATGAGGTAACAATGATGAAAAGATATCCTTTCAAATGCTGCGAATAGTTCAAACCTCCAAATGATTAAAAATACATAGCCATTAACCAACAAAATAAAAATGCAAACATTTAAATTATCTAAACTAGAAGTAAAATATTTCTGTGCTGTATTTATAAGTTACTGTGTAGTTCTATGTCTACCAAAAATACATATTTCAATACATATTTTATTTTCATTCATTCATTTTCTTTTTGGCTTAGTACCTTTATTAACCAGGGGTCGCCACAGTGCTATGAACCGCCAACTTTTCCAGCATGTTATTATGCAGCAGATGCTCTTCCAGCTGCAATCCATCTCTTGGAAAATATTTTATTTTTTATCTTGCATTCAATAAAACATTATACAAAGTTAATTTTTATTTTCAGAATAACAACAATCGCACTGTTATCTCACAACAAGTGCAGCAGTTTTTTGTTAGACATTCTAACAAATGAATACAAATGTTTCAAAGTAAGGACAAAAATAAAAGGAGATTAATTTTTTTTTTTTTTAGAAAAATCCATGAGGACCAAATGGATTCATCAGATCTTTGATGTAAATCATAGGTTAATTTTTCCAGAGGTAGAAGTGTGGTTGCCTGACTCAGCCACATATTGACTGGAGGTATCTGAGCAGTTGACCATAATAATGTACATTTTTTGCCCAAGTATATGCAAAAATTTAATTTATCATAAAAATGTATCATAAAATTAATATTTTAAAAGCTCTTAATGTCACTTAATGTAATAATTTCATTTTAATATAGAGTTCCTTAAATCGTTATATGTTGTAAGCAGTTAGGCATACAATAATGCTCTTAATTTACAACACTGATTGATTTTAGAGGAATGCTTACATACTGTACATATCTATGTATTTAAAAAAAAAAAGACAATTTGGTTATAGATGATGACAATTTTATTTAATTTTTTACAGATTTTATTACATGCTTTAGATTCAGGGTTAAGGTCATCCTCTTCTGGATTACAGTAAAAGAAAATCCACAGTCAATGTCATACTCATCAGCTGGAGCTTTATTTAAAAAAAATCTATGTTCTCTGCTCCAGCCAAAACTTGCAGGTACCTTGCAGGTCTCTAGATTGCACCATCGTATTGTTGTTTATTTCTCAGTTATTTTGTTGCTTTTTGAGAATGATGATCCATAGACCTTTTAACCCCTCTTCGTTTAGGCCACATGTCGAATCTTAAAAGAAGAACACAACAACATAAAAATATATTAATATCCTTTGGACTGGGTAACCTTATGCTTATGTCTGTGCCAAAAAATACAAATACATACCAGTACATTTCAGTAGCAAACAAGCAAGAAAGTTCTTTGAAAGAACCAGGATGAGTTGAAAGGTATTTATAGTGGTTGACCATCTCTGCCACAAGAATCCACTGCTTCTCCTGAAGAATCCTGACTAGCAGGATGATGTTGAACACCCTCCTCTTTGTTGCTGGGTCAGCAGAGTCTGAAATATATTTATGAAAAGAAAGTTGTATAACAAGGATTATACGTCAACTTTTAAAGAATCAACACTGACAGAAGTCTAGTGTACATACCATGCAATATGACGAAGACATCCACATCACTTCTTCTTTTTGTTGTCTTTGCTTCTGCTACTGAAAAAAAAATGACAGTAATAGTAACACAATTTTTCATGACTACATGTAATATTAATAAGAATTTCCTCACCCTCTGCCCACTCCTCTACATCACAGACCAAAGTCTTCCAATTGGTTTCCAGTCACTGCCAGTTTCATGGATTCTGTTTTGCAACTTGCTTTGCAGAGCTGCTGCGGTCTACAATGATAAGCAATCAAAAAATCACAATACTATTTAAATAGGTTACTGAACAACTAAAACAAATTCTACTGGATATCGTTACCTTCTGATATCAACAGGTCAGCGAGATGGCCAAATTGTTGAATATCTGCTAATTCCAGCACATGACCATGAGAGTTACAGTAGCATGTCTGGTCACTGCAATCCTATAGAAGAAATATTGCACTGTTCAACCTCCTTCCCAAGAGTAAAACCAGGCATATCCTTGTATGCCTCACTCCATTTCACCTGGTTAACATATACAAACAAACAAACAAACAAACAAATAAATAAATAAGTAAACCAATAGGTTTTGGCATTTACTTGTAGATCAGTTTAAGACAGTCATATAGCTCATCTATCTCAGATATAAACTCATGTGCTTAGGCATGAAACACACTAAAATCATGGGCTTAAAGATGGTGCTGAAACTTTGGACAGCTTTTTGCAACTTTTTGGAGGTAGTGTCATTAGTTGATGTAGTCCACAAATCTTCCTGTCAATTCTTAATCCTTAGCTGTAAATAAACCTTCAAAAATGCCAGTGTTTGAAAAAGGAATGAAACAGTACAGAACAAGTGCATAACAGTTTATATCTTCTAATCTAATTTTCTTAGGTGAACATCACAGAGCTGTTTTCTTGTTAATTTAGTTTCAACACATACAGTTTAAAGTACCTCGTGCATTCATGAAATGGTTATGCTTATGGTTCATATCTACTTAAATTGGCAGTATATCTAGTGTGGAAGCAGAACAGATGAAGGGCTCTTCCTTGCAAATACTATCCACCTTGTATTGCACAGACTCCCACTCAAGAATATCTCAGAAAAATGTCTGCTGAGATCTTAGCAGTCCATTAAAAATAATTATACCAACATCTTTTCCACCAATGGAAAGAATATAAAAATACTTTAGGACATATTAATACTTGCATGACCAAATCTGAGATAAAAAAGGCCATCAGTATGCCTTAGTTTAAATAAAACCAAAATTTTACTCTAGCCCACTGTCACCTAGGTCTACAGATACAGGGACTAATGGAAACAATGAAGTACACACTGACAGTCACTGGAGCAAGGCCCTCTCACAGTTGGGAAGATTGGAGTTCCTATGAGCTGTACCAGATAAAAACAACAAAAAAATGTACATTTATAACATTTCTAACTTATCCTAAGACTAGTTGACAAGCAGCATAAGCAGTTCTAATTTCCTAAACCCCAATGTGGGCAGTTGATGGCCTATAAGTTGTCATAAAATCAGACAAAACAAAATACTTTCTGAAAAAGAAAAAAAATGGTTGGCCACTATCAACACCCAGAACAATTAGTTTTAAACAGTTAGGCCACAATATTTTGTGAGCTTATGCTGTAGTTTTTTAATGTTTGTCATAAACAATAGTAATAGTAAAACTAATGCGTTTCTTTCTGTTATTACAATAGTAGTGAAAGAATAAATGCATTTTATCTCATACAATCACATATGCCTAAACAATGTAGATATTTAATATACATGGAATGAAAAACTTCACTAACCCTTGACTGATTCCAGAGTGGTCTTGGCCTTCCTTACATGGTGGTGCTTTATGGAGATCACCAAGTTGTCATCAAAACTTGAGCTTATAATTGAGATCTTGGTGATAAATCTGAGTATTGAGGAATCACTCATGGTGATAGGCAGAAACAGACTGAAAGACACAAGAATTAATCAAACAAATATAAATGTGTTAACAGAGATAGAGAGAGAGACAAGTGCAATTTAACATATAAACATGGGTAAAGTGATTTTACTTTTTGCTTATTAGAAAACAAAATTGGATTTTTAAAGAAATCTAAAGAACCTGAAAAGAGCAAAGAAAAAATATTCATATCTGAACAGTGAACACCTTATAATGTACACCTGTATATATATATATATATATATATATATATATATATATATATATATATATATATATATATATATATATATATATATATATATATATATATATGTGTGTGTGTGTGTGTGTGTGTGGTAGATTAAGCTATTTTTTTGTTTAGTTTTGTGTTGTACAATGAATAAAATGTGCTCAGACGGGCAAAATTTCTGCCTTTTTCCTTTAAAGGCATGGAAAATAATTGTTTTTACAATAAACCTTTGGAAACACTTGATGTTCTTTAATATTGAAACAATTACGAATACATTTGTATTATTAGAGTTGCATATTGCATATTATATATAGATTTTGCACGAATTCTATTGTGGAAAACAACAATCTGGTTACACTGTTCCTTATCTTAAAATGTATATATTGTTCTAATGCATGACCAACGTTATATGTGAGAAAAATATGTTTTTAATAAATGAACTTGATGTAATTAGATAACGTCGCTAGTTTACAGTACATGCTTTATCAACAAATCGTGTTTATTTGTTTACTTTTTACTTACCTTGTGGAAAACCGCAGTGAACCTTGGGATCGCAATGAACCTTGGGATAGCGAGCATAGACTGTAAAAAATAGATCGCCACATACAATGACCCCAACTTTAATAAATAATTTAAAATGAAAAATATCAGCCGAAAACATTTTTAAACTTAGTACTTGAAATTTAATATTTTTTTTAAAGTAAAAAAATAATAAATAATATGAATGAATCAAAGTTTTATTAGGCATAGTTACCCTAAACTGGACAACCGAATATATTTTCACTCATTAAATATAAAGTAAATGATAAAATATTTATAAACACCAACTAATCTCCAATAAAAATATATTATGCAGCATTAACGTAATATTTAATGTTGACAGTTGAACTCATCTGAGAACTCACCGCTGATGCAGTTTGACCAATAGCAGAGCGGCGTTAAACTCACCGTGAAGGGATGTCACGTGGGCCGAAGTTTATTCATACAGTAGTTTCGACCCCGTTTACAGACGCTTTTCATGAACAAAATAAAAATTACATATTTTTAAAATAAGAAAACTAAGATAATAGGCGTAAATCAGGTTTTAAAAAGTTTGTTGACATCTATTGGTAATTATACGAGCCTCCAGCGTCTCCCTATGACGCCTCAGGCTCAGGCACAGATTCTATAGGGAATCCCTGCACGTCTAAATATGACGCTAAAGGGGTACCCTGTGCGTCAATAACTGACGCCGAGGGTTCCTGACCAAGCGTCAGTATGTGACGAGTTGGGAGTGAGAACGTGTTGTTGTCCTCATCTTTGCTTCTTCGTCTTCTCCTCTTCTTCTACGATGTTCCTTATGAGTCTTCTAGTCCTTCACACTGATCAAGGGAAGTGAATACTCTTATCTGGTGTTTACTAGAAAATCTGCCATCTATCTGATGAACTGTGTGTCTGTATACTCACCCACGAATGTTCCTTATGTGCCTTCGGATCCTTCACACTGATCAAGAGAAGCGCTTACACTTAAATAGTGTTTACTAGAAGATCTGCTATTGACCTGATGAAGTGTGTGTCTGCATACTTACCTGCTGATGTTCCCATGAACTAACTATATGCGAGATCGCCAACATCAGATGTTTACATTACCATGCTGTGAAAGAAGATTGCAAACAGCATTGACACCACTCCCCTACTTCCTCACTTTGATTAAGTGACTTTGTTTTGAACAAAACTATATAAACGATTACCATTATTGTCTTCCTTGTCTACCAGCGTGACACCTAGAACATATCTTTGTTAATTATTTTGTCCTCTAAAATGACATTAGATTGATTGCAGAATTTAATTAAACAATTATAGTTATGGAAAAATCCACAATTATTTAATTCCTGAAAAAAGCATATTTCAAATGTTGTGCTTATTTCAATTATTTAATAATGACACAACTCCCCACAGTTTAAGGCACATGAGTTTTCAATAAACACAATATATGTATTAATGTGAGATAGTCTACAAGTTGTACATTTTGATAACTGGTTGTGGTTTTTTTGACAGTTCTGGCACAAGGAGAATACAGTTGTCATATCATTTGATGAAAATAAGATTGCTGGTATTATGTGACTCACCCTAGTTGTTTGTTCCGAGTTGTTTTTATTTCCTGAAGCAAATTTAAAATGACATATGTAGAGAACAATATGTTTTTCGGTTCCTTTGGCATTTAAAATAAAAATGTGTGGTAAGATTTATCTACTTTCTACCACCTTCTATCTAAAATGACACATTAAAATTGTTGAATTAAATCCTGCAATCAATATAAAGTTCTCTCTTATGTATGTATGTGCTCTAACTCTCTCTAACCACTTAATTGCTCAGTAGCTTTTAGTATCCTGTTGATTTTCTTTCCATAATGTGAATTATCCAGTTATATTTAATACTGTACAAATCAATTTCCTAACCTTGACTAATAGGGCGTATCATACACCCGGCGCAATAGGGCGTGATTTGTTGTTAGTTTCAGACCAGCGCAACTGTAATTTTCACATTTTATGCCATGTTGTTTAAATAGCAAATCCATTTGTGCCTCTTTGTGGACTCATCGGTGTGCTGGTCTATAAAGAAGGTGTGGTAAGGTGCATTGTTGGCACGTTGCTATTTTGAGGAACTCTTTGCGCTTAAAGGAAATTAAATATGTAGGACTTCGGTGGAGTGCGTACAACATAATTTCCATACTTTGTGTAAGTAAAGGAGTAAAGAGGAAAAGTAGAGTAAAGAGAAAGTAAAGAGGCCGAATGGAGGAGGCTCGTTCTTTATCCTCGCGCTGCAGATGGTCTGTTTTCTCGCTATAGGGAATCATTCAGTTTTTTCACTTACAAAGTCCACCCTGTAAATAGCAAACATGCTATGGTGCAATGGAACTGACTCTTAAAAGGAATTTATGACAAGACTTTATTTTTGTTTAATGCATGTTATGCTCAAAACACAGACATAACTCATTAAGAGAATAAGCACAACCCTGTTAGTCCTGTTAGACCACAAACCACATGCTTTAAATAGCAAAAGTGGATTCAGACACGCTCCAAAGCTTTTTTGCCATGCGCTTTAGACTTTGTGCCTAGATCGTTAAAATAGAGCCCATAGAGTTCTGTAAAACTATGCTAAAGAAACACTCCCTTAATTTACAGCACAAGCTCTCATTTCACTGCTGCTGCTGCTCTGCACATTTTATATTGTTCTGTTTTACACACAATGTTGGGATGCAAGACAAATCGGTTAATTTTTGTGCTCAGCAGTGGAAGAGTGTGTAGATGTGCTGAATCCATAATCCTGCCGAAGGGAATCTAGAGGGGAAAAATAATAATAAATGTGAGTGAAAAGAAAGAGAGAGGGGGAAAAAAAGAATGGATGGAGTTGGAAGGAATGCGCCTCTGGGGTTATTATCTTAAACATCCTTATAAAGAACAGAGCAATAATTAGACCCCTATCACTCTGTCACTTTGATTTTCTCCTGCTGAATAGCACCGGCACTCCTTACAGATTGAGTTTAATTAGAATTATATCGTTAAATCAATATATGCACCACAATGGCTCAACAATAGGCTGAGAACTGGGGTGCGTGATGGATATATTTTCAAGTGAACGGAATTAGTTTAAAATATGTAGTCATCTTTTTTTTGTAGTGGTATTGGCAAGGTAGGTAGAGTTACAGCTTCCATTACAAGTTAACTTTACCTTACATAATTCATATTTTTACTGAGGTTTAAATGGTGTGATTACATTAAATATGGTAACACTTTTGTCACAATTTACGTTATCAACTAAATATTAACGACCACTACTTGCTTTATAAACTTGTAATTAGCTGCTTATAATAAACTAGTAGTTAGCTGTTTATTATTAGTTAGTAAAGTAAAAGTTGAGTTTAGGTTTTGGGAAGGATTAGGGATGCAGAATAAGATCATACTTTTTAACTACTAATGAACAATTAATATATTAATAATAGACAGGTACTATAATAATCCAGTTGTTTTTAGCATAAATAGTGACTTAAACTAAAGTGTTACCAAAAAGGTTAGAATATGAATGTAAACACAAATGGCTCAGTAGCTTTGGATATCCTGTTGATTTTCTTGCCATAGTGTGAATAACCCAGTAATACACCCGGTGCAATGAGGCGCAAGGTGTGGTTGGAGCGATTTGTTGCTATTTTACGCCATGTTGTTTATATAGCAAATCCATTTTTGCCTCTTTGTGGACTCATGGGTGTGGTGGTCTATAAAGAAGGTGTGTTAAGGTGCGCTTACCAAACAAAATTGTATATGTAGGCTAATGGATGACTTCAGCGGAATGCGTACAACACCATTTCTGTACTTTGTGAAAGTAAAGGAGTAAAGAGGAAAAGTAAAGTAAAGAGGCCGAATGGAGCAGGCTCTTTCTTTATCCTCGCGCTGCAGATGGTCTGTTTTACTGTTTTCTCGCTAGTAAAGCATTGAGTTTTTTCACTTACAAAGTCCACCCTGTAAATAGCAAATATGCCATGGTAAAAACATGATCATCTTTTTTTTTTTTGTAGTGGTATTGGCAAGGTAGTTAGAGTTAGAGTTTACCTTACATAATTCATATTTTTACTGAGGTTTAATCGGTATGATTAAATTAAATATGGTAACACTTTTGTCACAACTAACGGTATCAACAAATCATTAACGAACACTACTCGCTTAACAAACTATTAATTAGCTGTTTATTATTAGTTAGTAAGGTAGAAGTTAAGTTTAGGTTTTGGGAAGGAATAGGGATGC
Organism: Danio rerio; assembly: GCF_052040795.2. Classification (NCBI taxonomy): domain Eukaryota; kingdom Metazoa; phylum Chordata; class Actinopteri; order Cypriniformes; family Danionidae; genus Danio; species Danio rerio. The sequence continues at coordinate 57,379,067 of NC_141023.1, forward strand.
AGAATAAGGTCATACTTTATAACCACTAATGAACAATTAATATAATGATAATAGACAGGTACTATAATAAGACAGTAGCTTTTAGCATGAATTGTGACCTAAACTAAAGTGTTACCGAAAAGGTTAGTAGATGAATATTAACACAAAATAGGCATGAATGCATAATAAAAGATATTTAAGGTAACACTTTAGTTAGGTTACAATTCATGCTAATAACTTCCAGCTTATTACCTGCCTAATAATAATATATTAACTGTTGATTAGTACTTTTAAAATATGATCTTATTCTGCATGCCTAATCCTACCAAAAACTAAACCCAATTTATACCCTACTAACTAGTAATAAACAGCTAACTAGTAGTTTAGGAAGTGAGTAGTGTTTGTTGATGATTTGTTAATGTTGTGAATTGTGACTTGAACTTTTCTTAAAGTCACATCTGGGTGGAAGCAATTTTCTTCACTTATAAAAGTCAAAAAGTATACTTTTGGATGGCGGATAAACTTTTTTTTCCTATAATTTATTCACTTTAAAGGGATAGTTCACTCAAAATTAAAATTTTGGTCATCAATTAATCATCCTCTACTTGTCCCAAACCTGTTTTTTCTGTTGAACACAATGGAAGATATACTGAAGAATTATTGGGGGGAAAAAAAATAGACTTCGACAGTATGGCAGTTTTTTTCTAACATTCTTCAGAATATCTTGTTTTGTGTTTGTGTGCATTGATTGGATTTTAAAACCATTTGAGTGAATTTGAATTAGGAACTGTGGCTCAGTGGTCGCCTCACAGCAAGAAACAGTCCCAGCTGGGCCAGTTGGCATTTCCATGTGGAGCTTGCATGTTCTTCCTGTGCTGGCATAGGAAATACATATTTCAAATGCAAAATTATATATTTTTCTATGTCATTTGTATTTGATGGGGTTTATGAAAATGGGTTAAAAAAGCATCAAAATACTCTGGTGTCTTGTATTTTTAAAAATACTGTTAAAAACTTTCTCAGAAGTCTACATGATGACATTATAAAAATGTGGCCTCTGCTTGGAGCTATCTCAGTTATTTGTCTAGGCTTGAGAAATTATGGCAGGGGTACATTTGGAAGCAAGTCAAAAATCATTGAAAATAATATACTGCACAATGCTCAAATCAGTAATGTGTAATGGTGGTATCGTGTACAATACATCAGCATCTTTGCTCAAGAAATGAGGTGAAATAAAATATCAATCCAAAAACATGAATATGGAGCCAAAGGGAAGTTTAGGAATATAAAACACCTTAACATGCTGTACTGGTGTTTACTAAGGGGGTAAACTGAGACTCTTCCAGTTTAACAAGAACTGAAAAACTCTTGGGAGAACGAGTAAACTGCACAAATATTAGTAGATCTGGATGATTGCTGTTGTAGATGCCAAAAACATAAGACAAACAACATTAAAATAAGTCCTACTGTGGCAATACCGACAATATTTCATTGGCTGTTTCAAATGCCAGCAGTTGATCTGCAGGTGCACTGTATAGTTAATGAGGAGGAATATGTCTGTGTATGTCAGTGGCACAATACATTCTATGAGACACAAATAATAATACTTTAGTCTATAAAGACTGGTCAAACAATCCAGACTCCCGTTACAGCAGCAGCAGGATGTAAGAGTTTATTTGCAAAAACTGATGACTTTGATATATGGAAGTTTTCAGAAATCATGTTTTTAAATTAAGTGTTGAAGATTTCAATTGCAAAAAGAAATATTCAATAAATTATGTGAGCAAAACGTTCCAATAACCTCTTCATATGTCAACCTTTTAAAGCATATAAGACTGTTGAGAGATAGTGTCAATTTTACTGGCCACCCAATGGATGGAAACAAAATAAAGAGATGTACTGTATTTTGATCTGACCCAGGAACAGGGCTTGTACAAAATGTATAGTAAAATGAAAGAGAAACAAAGGTTTATGAATACTGTACCTCCTCATGTACAGGAGTAGAGGTGAATGAAGTAGCAAAGAAGCTGGCTTGAATTTACTCAGAGAAATGCTGTAGCTGTTAAAGATTGTTTACTTTACTGAATCAGCTTTAGTGGTGAAGGGATTCATAAATATGCCTATGGATAGAAGGTTTGCGAAGAAATGTCATGCTGTCTTGTAAAATTTTGTAGTATTTTCAAAATACAAAATACAGTATTTTATTTTTAATACATTTGTGGCTGCTGTATTTTATAGTTCATTTTAAAACATTTAAAATTGAAATATTTGGTATTTTTAACAAAAATTAATTTCTATGTATTTTTGCCCATCCCTCTATGTAAGGGTGTTTCCCAATACTGAATTGTGGTGGGAAGGGCATCCCCTACATAAAAAAAAAATATGTTGGAATAGATAGCAGTTCATTTCACTGTGGCGACCTCTGAAATAGGGACTGAGACAAAGGAAAATGAATGAATTAATAGAGATAAACGTTTTTTTTTTCCTTAAATAAACAAGATTTAAAACAATAACAAAAATTTTAATATGTACACATGGTATAAATTAACTTATGACAAAGTATCTTAATGTGCTCCTGATTTGTTTGGCTTTCTGAGAAATGCATAAAAAAATAATAATAAGAGAATGTGGATTTAATTGTATTTGAATCGCATACTGTAGGCCATTGCTACACATTGCTATGTTATTTCAAATATGTTGGTCAAAATATTCCTTTATCCTTGTGCATATCTAACTGTCCATTCAGTAGAAATCATTGTTTTGTTGGAATGAAGTCATTATATATGCCTTTCTGTATTAAGAACATCACTATCTTATGCAATCAAATATCTTCTCAGAGCCTGACTATCTTCTAGGCCAGGGGTGGCCAACCCTGTTCCTGGAGAGCCACCTTCCTGCAGATTTCAGTTGCAACCCATATCAAACACACCTGCCTTTAATTATCACGTGGTGTTCAGGTCCTAATTAATTGGTTCAGGTGTGTTTGATATGGGTAGCAACTGAAATCTGCAGGAAGGTGGCTTTCCAGGAACAGGTTTGGCCACCCCCATTCTCGGCAGTTTCTCAATATGCGTTCTTGCATCCTCGTGTTCTCGTGTAACATCATCATCAGCTGCCAAAGTTCAGTTCCAATACTCAAGACTGCAAGAAAGGAGGACGTGTGAAACTTCCCGTATGTGTTCTTAATATCGAGGAAGCTTCGATGCAGACTTGAGCACAGAACTCGCTCTAGAAGTCCCAGAAGTCATTGCGACTGGAGGTGGGAAGTGCAGCATTTTATTTAGATTTGTTTTTAACATTCAGAGATATCACTTATTTACCTGAGGAGTAACCCTAGATAAAACAGTGAAAGTAAACATTACGATGGACATCTTAATCGAGGAATAAACACATTAAGGGTGTTTATTTGCTGAAATACTTATTCAAATCTGTTTCATTTATATAGTGCAACGTATGTTTGTAATGTTTTTATGCAAAGTATATATTTTGAAAAGGGGAAAAACAATAAATGGTTGTATGAATGCTGTAATGTTTAAATAATTTTCCATTTAAAACGTGTGAAGGTCACATGACCATCAGGAAGAATGCAGCATCTCATTTCTCACAGGACGCATTCTCTGTTCTCGTGGTCTCCCGAGTTCGTTCTTCCAAGGACACCTGGCAAGACTGGTCTCCACAAGAATGCAAGTCTGTTCTCTTGAAATTGAGAAACAACCCTAGAGCTGGGGTTCTCAATCTCGGTTCTAGACTGCAGGTGTCTTCCATATTTTAGTACCAACCCCAATTAAACACACCTGAAGCCACTAATCAAGCTCTTTAGGTATGAAAAAACTTCCAGGAAAGTGTGTTGAGGGAAGATGGAGCTAAACTATGCAGGACACCGGCCTTCCAGGACCAACTTTAGGCACCCCGTTCTAGAGCCTGCTCAGTTAGACAAATCAGCTTCTTCCCAGTGTCAATTTAACCCCCTCTGAAAATTTGTAAAGCCTGCCTTATTTTTATAGTTAAGTATATCTTATAGCAGTGGATCCCAACAGGGGGATCCCGGCCCACAAGGGGACCTCAGCGAGCTCTTTGGGGGGTTGGGTCATATTTAAAAAAGGAAATTAGCAGTAGACAATTAGGAGAAAAATCATGTTGCCTTAGTTCATGTTATCCCCTGGCTGACCAAAAAAAAAATGGACACATATGTAATTCATCCTTCACAAAAAAGACTCATTGATCACTGTAGTGTTACTAATTCACCTTCAGCAGCTAATAATAATGACCCAAGCATACTGGAACCAGGTGAGGAAGCTACAAACATTTCGGTTCACAGCGCTAGCAATACTGGAAACATGAAATGCAGGAAATACAGAGATAGTCACCTGAACTATGATTTTGTTCCATTTTCTTGAAGCGAAAAGTCCCTGAGCAAGCCATATTGTATTATCTGCTCCTTAGTTCTTGCTAATGAATGCATGAGGTCATCCAAATTAAGAAGACATTTGCAGACAACTCATCGCCAATAGTGCAAGGTAGAAATGATGGTTTGTACTACTGATGGTTTGCTTGTATATTTTACGTTAGACTATTTTTTGTGCATGAACACTTGTGCATGAACGTGCAGGTGTCTGAAAATGTTCTCAACAAGTTAATACAACTTTCATTTAAGTGTGCCATTTAAGCGTTTGCTATCAACCGCAAACACAGATAATCATTTAACGTCATTTCAAGTTCATTCCAGTTATAGCAAGTGTGAAACTAGTGATGTCTAATGATGTGGGAGATTTATTTACTTTATAATTAGTCGGTTCATTTCTTACAGTTTAATCCATGTACATTTCAGGGGAAGTTGTAAACATTATAATTGGCCTTTATACTTGAATTATAGGGTAATCATTAAGGGGAGCCCTCAGTCTTTCACCTATATGGTGTCATTGGGGGCATTTACACAACACAGATTTCTAAAACATTTACTATTTTTTGCTCATCTAATTACATGGAAATGTTGTTTTGCTGGGCCTTTGACAAACATTTTGAAAACAGTATGTTTCATCCAAAGATGTAAATTAAATTATTGAAACCGGAATGTTGCATGAAACATCAGCAAATAAAGCACTGTTTTCTTACACGGAGTCAAAGAGAACAAAATCATCACTTCCTGATGAACTAGTATCATATATATCAAAAAGAAAAATGGAATTTGTTATGGTAGGAGAAGCCCCTATGGGTTTTTTTCTTATATAATAAATTAGTTGCACCTCAGAAGGCAAAATGCAATGAGTGTGTGGTAGCTTTTTGGAGGTGCGAGATAGCTCTTTGGGAGCGCAGCCACTCAAGACAGTTCTGGGAGGTAATCATCTCAAAGCACTTTCCAAGAGATTTTAGAATGACCAAAACAACATTTTAGGTATTTTACAATGTGGTCATTCCACAGTTTTTTTTTTATTATTATTGTCGTCACATCAAGGTAATTTTTACATCTCATATTCTGTTAGTTAAAACAAATTCACACTCCTTTTTTAATGTGTATGCTGGAATTTATTCAGTAAATGTGCTTCTATTGTAGTGTATGCAATTGTTTTAGTTTTTTTTATTAAAAGTTTACCCTACTCTGTTGTGCACATTTTTATGCACATTTTCAAAATGTTTTCTCATCTCGGCATTCGAATTAAGCATATTTTGAAAGGGCCATGAAAGCTCATCTGTCTCAGCAGAGTGTTTTCACACCTCTAGTTCGAAAAAAGTCAGGAAAGTTAGTGAGTCCAGCCAGAGAAGGGTTTGCACGAAAAGGGAGTTTCAGTACGTGCACAAAAGCTGGCAACACAAACACAGCTATACGTGGCACACATATATGACTACCAACATCTCAAAAAATGTGTTTTGGTGTTTCATGACCATTTCTTTTACTCCAAAGTGCACATATATCTCTTTTTGTAAACCACAAAAACATGATCTTATTTTTGTATATTAAGGGTGCACAGAGTCGAGAATGCATAAAGGGACATCTACTGGCCTGGTATAAACAACAGAGAACCGATGAAGACATTTAATACATGATTGTCATGTAAACGCTCTGGTTACATGCACTCTCATAATGTGATCCTAATGAGATTTAAGAAAAATACTGATTAAACTTTAATAGATGCAATCTGTAGCTTGTACTAAACATAATATTAAAGTATGTGTCATATGGCAATATTAAAAACCATAAACAAGCATGTAAATACTTTTATCTGCATGTATACTTCACTCTGACTGAACGTGTGCATGTGCTTGTGATGTGTACGCAGCTCCACAAATGAGCTTGGTAACGTTATTATGTTTTTTCCTGTAGTCTGAATTACTGAGCGCTTTCAACACAATGCATTGCCACCCGTTTGTGCTTCTTATCTACATCCAGATACAGTGTGAAGAGCTTGACACTGTGGCCAAAGCCAGTTACGAAGCCACTGGCATTGCAGCATTCATCATGGTGCCAGATAACTATCTATTAAGTCCATCGAAATGTGTTGTGCATTTGACTTTAGCAGGTAATGTGGACAAAATGGCTTTCTAATGTCTTCTAAGCAGTTTTTTTATTGTATATAAACAATTACTGTTTGTACTAATAATGGGTTCACAACAGACACTGTGTCACTGGCTTTAGATTACTTGTGGGGTGTTTGCAACCCAGATATGTTAAGCAAAATATGTTCCCTGGTCTATGTATGATACATATCCACATCCACATCTACATCTACATATCCATTAGAGGCCACTGTGTACATGTTGGTAGCTAGCTCTCTGCAAGTCCCACATGGTCGCCAACTGAATCTAAGCAGGGCTGTGCCCAGTCAGTACCTGGATGGGAGAGCACATGGAAAAGTTAGGTTGCTGTCGGAAGTAGTGTTCGTGAGGCCAGCAGGAGGCATTCAACCTGCGGTCTGTGTGGGTCCTAACGTCCCAGTATAGTGAAGGGGACTCTATGCTTCTAAGTGTGAGAGCCGTCTTTAGAATGAGAAAGAATGAATGAAGAGCCCATCTCCTTTAAAAAAGAGTAGAGATTTAACCCTTGCCAAATTTGCCAACTGGCCTCCATCCATTATGGTCTCTTAACCTTCCCCATATTGTAATTGGCTTCATCACCCTGTCTCCTCTCCACCAATCAGCTGGTGTGTGGTGTGTGGTCTGGCACAATTTGGTTTCTGTCGCATCATCCAGGTGGATGATACACACTAGAGCTGGATGAGGAGATTCCTCCCAATGTGTAAAGTGCTTTGAGTGTCCAGAAGAGTTCTATTTCAATGTAAGAAATTAATATTATTATTAATATATTTTGATGTCACTGTAGGCAAAGACAGTTACAAAACCACTGACATTGCAGCTTTCATCATAGCTAAAAAAAAAAGCATTTTTTTAAATAAAAGTTCATAAATAGATTGTTTTAACCACATGGATAGATGATAACAGCCTTCTGTGCTTACTAGTAGGCCCTACTGGCCCATATCTATCAGCTGATACTGCCCATTCATTCGAGTGATGACGTTCAAATTGGCTGGTATGATGCAGCATCTTTGTTGTAGTGTAGTTGTTGTTGTAATGTAGTTGTTGTTGTAGTGGTGTCCAGTGGTGTATTAGGGGAATATTAGGACCCCTGCTTTGGCCACTCTGTTTCAAGTGACAAGGGAGGTGATGGACACACACATGAAAACAAAAAGACTATTGTGTTTTTAAATTATGCGATAGTAAAGTGTATTATACTGTTTTAAACATATTGTTAATGAATGCTACAGCAAACTTTCATGATAACTATAGTTAACTGCAGCACTGTAATTTAGTTTCTACTACACTGTAAAAAAATAAACATTATTTTACAGGTAACTGTCTGTATTTTTTACAGAATATTCCAGTTTTTTTGTTATACAGTGAAATACCTGTTGTTTTACAGACATGACTCTAGCATTAAATTCACAGTTATTGCTTGTATTTTGGTATCATATTATTTTTCTGTTTTTTAAAGGAAATGTTTTGTATTTTCAGAGAGTTACTCATCATTTTACGTTAATATTTACAGATATTCCTGTAAAAATAGGGGAACAAAAATTCAGTCAAATTGTTTGCAGTGAAGACAGTAATCATATGAAGATTAATGTAAGGTTAATAATGTCAAATAATAGCCTATTGTTTGTAGACTGCATATAACACATGCACTGTAAACTATAAAATGTTATTTGACTACTATATGTTGCTATAATTGTCACCATCACCAGTGATCTAGCAGCTGCTGATCACTTGAGAACTACACACACTGTACTTTAACGAACTACAACTTGCAGCATGCAACTCATGCACCCGGGTTTGTAATGCTGACTGATTACACACATAGTCAGAAGGTCGTTATGGATTGATTTCAAAGACTACAAACTTAGCACACACACACACACACATCGTTGCTGAGTCTTAAACTGTTTAGTGAGCATTTCGATGCGTTTCCCATTGCCTTGCCGCGTCGCGTTTGACCTCTTCACTTTATCTTGTTTGCCGCCTTTACAATTGTGATTATCTGTATGCACCTGTTTGTTTCTGGTTCATCCTTTAATTGCAAGACAATTCTCCTAGTAAACTGCTAGTTGATACTCATCTGTGTGCAGGTGTCCTAACATGACAATAACCTTGTTTTTGTTGTTAAACGATGACCAAATGTGTATTTGTAAAAAAAAAATAAAAAAAAATTGAGATAAATAAATTATTAGAATTATTTGTATTTTTTTCAAGCAAATTGTTTTGGAGATTAACCTACATATGCTAAAAAAATTGTAAAACTATATAATAGTTTATAGTTATATTTACAGTGTTTTATGTCAACAGCAGTTATTTGTAACTAAGCTTTTTTTAATCACTGTTTAAAAATATATTTTTTCTGTTTTAAATGTATGTAAAAAAATCCATGCATAACTACATGAGTTGATCTGTATAAACACATTAATTTAATGTTTATAGTTACAGTAATAACAAGTATAATTACAGTTATAATCTTTATAATCACATTAATTATATGTATAGGTACAGTAATAACCTGTGTAATTACAGTAATAATCTTTATAATCACATTTATTATTTGTATAGTTACATTAATAACCTGTATAATTAATGTAATAATCTTTAAAATCACATTAATTAATTGGTATAATTAAAGTAATAATCTGTATAATTACAGTAATAATCTTTATAATCACATTAATTAACTAGTATTATTACAGTAATAAACTGTATAATTACAGTAATAATCTTTAAAATTACATTATTTAATCAGTATAATTACAATAAAAATACATTAACATTAATAATTTGTAAAATGGCAGCATTAATCTGTATAATTGCTGTAATATTTAGTAAATTGGCAGTTATAACCATTTTTTTTTTCAGTTTAAATGCAAATTATCAACAGTAATTAACTGTAATTTAATGAATTTTGACTGTAAAGAATGTTCTGTATTTTTACAGTTTTTGCATGTAATTTTGTTAAATGGGTATTTTCTGTGGCAGTTCATTCCGCTGTGGCGACCCCGGATTAATAAAGGGACTAAGCCGACAAGAAAATTAATAAACGAATGGTTATTTTCTGTAATTTAACGGAATATCTTTGGAAACCCTGCTGCCAGCCTTTTGACATTTTTTTTTTTTTTGAAGATTTTTTTTTTTGTCACATTGTACAGTAAACTGGTGTATTGTAGTGCAATATACCTCAAAAACTGCAATACATCAAAATACCTGAAAGCTAAAATATTGGGTCATGTTTTGTATTACCACAGTTGCATTGCAATGGCAACTATATAATTACCACAACATAATAATCATGTATTATTATAGTATGGTTAAAAAACACTATAGCATTTACTATAATTAAACACCACAGCAGTAGCCATATGTTTTCAAATCGGTAAAGAAGATAATACAAATTAGGATTGGGCCTTACCCTGATTATGGCAGCAGTCACATTACTGCTGACAAGACATTGTCGCTTTTTAATAACATATAGCTACAGTATTTACTAATACGTTTTATTTCCCCAAGCAGTGCTTTGGAGGAGATGTTCCTTGTCTTCCAGGGAAAACGCCCTATGTGGGAGAGATAGAGAGCGAAATGGAGTGTGATAGGGATCCTCTGATTTGATGAATGAGGCGACTACGACGCATGTGACATTTCTCTGAGACTGAGCTTCGCGCTTTGTCTCCCGCTGATTGCCATGTTGCTTGAGCGATACGGCTTCACTACTATCCAGAGGTACAAGAAGAGCAGAGCAAAACACTGACACACACACACAAACACAGAGACAGACGAAGGGAAAGATTAGATGTAGTTATTACACTGCATGATGGACGAGAAAAACCAAGACGAATGTTAGCACAAGCCGCTAGTAGCCGCTAGCACATGCGGCATGGCTAATCTGAGCCTCACATGCTGCCATCTTAACTCTGCGTGTGCATCCAGCAAGGACAGATATATGTCAGCGCTCTGGCAGACTGCGAGGGAGGTGAACGTGTCTGCTGCGGGAGAAAGAGGAGGAAGAGGAGGAGGAAAGGCCTTCAGAATCCACACTTCCCTCAGGCTGAGGAGCTGAGGAGAAGTGCAGTTTGACAGGAACACAGACAGAGAGCTTCTCGCTGCCTGACGTACACATTTTTCTCGTTAGGGCTTGCTGGGGATCGATCCTTGCCGTCTGCCTGATACCTTTGTTGGCGCTGAAGCTCTCTCTAGGAAGCTTTATTAAAAATGAGTGACAGAAGGAATTCTCTGCCCGTCTTTATTTCTTTAGCGCGTCTGCCTTCCAAGGCATTAGGAGTACATAGTTAGACGCACAAGTTATATTGCTTTTTTGTATTTTCGAAGTGGCAGTTTCACAAGCAAGGTACTTTAAGTGTCTGGTTTGAATGGAGGGTTTAGTTGGAAATGTTAGTCACTCTGCTTGATGTCTGTGTAAATCTATTAAGGCTTTAAAATGAATGCTACGGGGGTGGTATGACACCTTTTTTTCACGCTTACCATCTGACCGCTTACCTCCATATGGACGGCTTTCCCGCTGTTTGTCCAGTTTGTCCAGTAATGGCTTGTTTCCACTGACTGGTACAGCACTGTACGGGTTGGTACAGATCACCTTTATAACGCTTGCGTTTCCACTGCCAAAAAGGTACCAATGGTACTCTTTTGGTGGGCGTGGTGTACGACAGAAACGTCATTTTCACTCGAGAAAATATCTACTGTAAAACTGTACAGGTCATTTACAAATCATATGAGAAACACTTCTCAAAAAACAGATGCTTTATACACATAAAAACAGTCTCTATAAATGTTTATTACTAACTTTTCTATGAACATGAGTTGATTATAACTTCAGATCAATGATGTGAAATAGCCCACTGTAATGTCTGTGATTATATAAATAAAATAAATAAATAAATAAATAAATAAATAAATAAATAAATAAATAAATGCAACATATATGAATACATACAGACCCTCTCCAAGTCTCCGATTCTGTACCAACTGCTAAAGAACTACACACAGCATACATTTAGTTCTTATTTAGAATCAAAAGCAACACTAAACATAGCCCTCAGTCAGAGCAGCCCTGTCATCTGTGTCTTTAATCTTCAGCAGCACATGTAGCTTTATGTTGGAAAGTAATTCCATCATTCCGAATTCATAATAGTCCAAAAGGTGACTTCTCCTTTGTTTTTTCGCGTGTCACTTTCGCGTTTGTCAGCTTTTGAAAGGATCGGGTTTCAAAAGCACTTCAATAATCAAGCGCATGTTTTAATCATCAGCTCAAGAAGTTTGTCAAATATAGATGTGCGAAGAGCGCAAGCAAGAAAGCGAAACCGCTCGCACTTCAGATTGGCTCGTAAAAAACTATCAGGCACAGGGTAAAATCTGCTTTTCTTTTTGGCTTTGTGGCTATTCATCAAGATGACGACAAGGTTTGTTTGAGCCCGGGTCAACCATGGCTCGTTATTATATGTATATATAATTCTGCTGTAATCTCTGGGCTGTGTATTTAAAACGTGGCGGTTCCTTTGTTTTCATTCTGGCTTGTTGCATAAGCGAATGGCATATCTCTGTAAACCAATAGTGTTCAGCTGCGCATCTAGCTCCGCCTTTTGGTACCCTTTCTTGTGTTTGGTACCCTTTCGAAAGGGTGCCGGAAAAGTGGTATGGTAAGTTCGGTTCAGTATGCTTTTTGACAGTGGAAACCATAAAAGCGGCCATAAAAGCGTACCGTACCACTCAGTGGAAATGAGCCATTAATTGCCATGTACGGCGGAAGACTTGAGACGCAGAGAGGAGTCGACCGCGACAACAAGAACGGTTCCAGAAAGCCACGAAGATGAAAACAGAAGCCAAAAAATAAGAAAAAGTAAATAAGTAAATAGCTGGGTGATAATGTGGTAAAATTTGAAAATGTGATAAAAATCAGATGAAGATTTCTCTTTTTCTGGACAGCTTTTTAAAGCTGTCGGTTGGGTTTAGGGAAGATGGTGGGTGGGTCAATCAGAGCTTGTTACATCTATATAATGCTGCAGTTACAGTTTGGGGACTGTTGTTATGGTTTTTTGCATGTATAGGATGCCAATCATACATACAATCATACAATCAAGTCACAGCAACTTCTAGTGCCAACAATATAATACATTTCCCTTGTAGTTAAGAACATTTCACAGTGGTAGGTGCAGGAGGACGATGCTGACCGTAGTTGTGTTGAGAATGAAGGTTTGGGTGGTTTGCGCGAAGTGCTGTAATTTCTCTGATCCTCAGCTTTACATGAACGTGATTGTACAGCTTGCACTGGCAGGGATGGATTCCCAGCAATACTCTTTGCATGTTGACTCGCAGCCTCGATCTGAGTTGTAATTGTAATTTTGACAGGGTCAAATTCGTTTTGAGCAACAGTCTCTTCTGTATACAATGACTTACAACATGTTCAGTAACTCAAGTGAAGTCTTTTTTTAATCTACGTGCAACTGTTAACACCAAACACTTCTTCACTTCCTACAAAGTCTATATATATTCTCAGCTACTCTTACTGTCAACACTATGACAGGACTGACGTGCAATGATGCAATTGAGAAGAGACCCAATGGTTGCATTGCAGAACAGTGGGACACTATATAAGAAAACCGCTGCATCAGTTCATAATACAGAATACTGGCATTTTGTGTAAATTTGAGCTGTGTTTGACATTTATTTTGTGTGTGTGTTTCTTCCCCTTTTGTTTTGATCTAATGTTGTTTGTTTACTTTTGCTGATGTGTTTTGTTTGCCATGCAATACTAAATCGATACTTCAAACTCTGGAGCATTGAAAACACTATTGGTTGAGATTAGGGAAGGAGGTTGTGTCAGTAAGGCACTCACTAGAGAAATTTGAGATGTCAAAAAGTGCACAGTGGCCTCTGGTGGATTTGTGAAAAAAAAAAAAAAAAAAACTGCAAAAAGCTAAGCTTCAAGGACAAAAAAAGCTCCTAGGACATATTTGGTGCTCCCCAGAAATGTATATAGCGGTACATTTTCAGAATGATCCTGGGTTGCTTAGATGTGGTCCTTGGAATAAATATCTTAGATGCTTTCAGAGGAAAGGCAATAGCTACGCATTGAAGAATAACTATTGTCTGAAGATTGTTCCATATACTAAAAGATTAAAATCATGTTTGCTGTTGTGTAAATCTGAACTTGATGTAGAAGACTTTTTTTACTTTTATCTGATGAATGTTTTTGTATTTATGTTGTTGTTTTGACCTTACCAGTCCAATGCTTAAAGTATTTATATTCTGTTAGTTTTTTATTCAAATTTTTCATTCAGCTTTAATGTTTAGCTGATTTCATTTTTGATTTGTTTTTAAAAACATTTTAGGAACTTTTAAAGTAAATTATACCTATATATGGATTGTTTTATTTAGGTTGAATGACCATGCAGTCTAAAAAAAGTCTTAAATTTCTTAAATTTCAAAAACTAAATTTTAGGCCTTAAAAGTCTTAAATGTACTGAAATGTTGTCTTGTAGTTTTTAAATCAGTTTAAACAGGTCTTAATTTTTTCTTTGTTTATGTAAGCCACCAAATCAATTCAACACATATCTACAATACATATCACCAAACATCCATCTCAATAAAACTTTTAGCAAAACTCCATTGATAATTAATTTTATAACAATTTGTTGTGCATACATTTTTAGTTTAAGTTTTTATTTATATATTTATTTATTTTTATAGTTTATATTAGTTATTATACTACAAGAGTCTGCTTGTTTTGATACATTATTTTAATTATGTGGCTAATAAGAATTAGTTTTTTGATCGGGCAAGTAAAAAAAAAACATTCTACTGAGCCATTTAAAAAAGATTCCTTGCATTTTGCCCTATATAAGTCTAAAAATTTTTTTTTGATCTTCCTAAAAGGTCTTAGAGAGGTCTTAAAGTTTTACATTTGACTTGGTCAAACCTGCAGAAGCCCTGTTTTAGTGTAGGCTATATCTTTTAAATTATGTTTGAGTTTTATTTTCAATTTTAGTTAAATTATTAGAATTAATGTTAAATCCTTTTGTCATTTTCCACTATTTTGATTGCATTTTTAAGCTTTATTGCTTTTATAGTTTTTGATGTTATGCATTAATTTTAGTTACAGTAAGCAAACATTTCTAATTTCAGTCAAGTATAGGTTTTCAATATAATATTTAAAACTGATTCTAATTAACAAGGAACAATTTGTAAACTTTAGTCAATAATAAAAACCCTGATAGAAGTTCAGAGTGGTAAGAATAAGAATGCTAAATAATAGACAACATTTTAAAAGAGCGTGAAAAAAAAATATTTTGAACCACATGAGGGGAATAAATGATAACGGATTGTTAATTGGTGAATCTTCCCTTCAATTTTGCTTTAGAGAAAAAAAAACAATGTGGTTTTGAGAAGGATCAGCAAGTCCAAATAATTTCCCAGAAATCTTTTCAAAAATAAATTGAAAATATATTGCACTTTATAATCTTCTCATCGATTCACAGAATCAAATAATGCAGGTTTGACTGAGCCTGGTCATTAGACAAACATAGTTAACGAATTAACCACACCAGTGCTTCAAATGACTAGCCGACTCTGCAAACACGCATCTTTTAATTATGGAACCTGGAATGGAGTATAACATATTAATTAATAAAGGGAATTTCTCTCCTTCGGGAGAGTCTGGTTTCACATTCCCTGCATTATTCGGAATGGATTAGCAATGTGATAGCATGCAATGGAAGCAAAGCCAGGATCTCATTGTTATGGGCCATGGCTCTTCACCTAAGTGCACCGCTGATACACTGAATTAAATGAGAAGCTACAGGAGTATTTGCATGACATTTGAGAAATCTGAAATTGCTGCTTACAAGCTTGCAGAAAAGAGCAGCTTAGACTAGCATGAGTGTCCATGGCGGATCAGACTGCTTGATGCTGGTGAAGCGGCACATGGTGGAGTAAAACTTTACCGTTGAATGGGCCTTTTTTGTCTGGTCACTTTCCATTTAGTTACGCTTCGGAATTGCATTCTAGAATCTTTATCTCTGCTCCGACAACTTTTGAAGTTTGGAAAGTTTAACAAAGGGACTTTAACTGACATTTTCAGTAATCTGCAGTGAAATGTTACCCTGAATTTTGCCTTTTTTAATTCTTGATTATAGGTTACAATGTATTGCTTTAAGTACTTAACTTATTTATACAACAGCTCTTTCTGTTTCTCGATTCTTATTGGCTGATAGCTGTGTGATATTCTGAAATAACAGCACTCATACAGCTTCTTCACTCTTATGTATCAATCCGCCTAAAAAAAGGCAGCTGCAGATGTGAATGACTGGCAAAAGAAAGTAATTTTAGTTTTCAAGGATTTTTCGAGGACTGTTCTTGTTTTATTTTCTTTTTATACACAATTATGTTGTTAAACTGTTGTATAAATGCAATATCACAGTCATAGCAGTGTGATATGGTTGTATATTGTCACTGGTAGGACACTAAGGCACTTGACCTGTGGCCTCGAGCCAACGCATGCCTCCCACAACTCGTGTGATATTGCAAATAGCTGAAGCAAAAATATTAGCCCTTCTATGAGTTAAATATTTCAAATATTTTCATAATTTTGTCAAAGTGATGAAAGATTTTTCCCACAACATTTTTAAATATAATTTTATTAATTATAATAACACTTTTTATAGTTTTTGACATAATGACACTACACAATAAGAGACTAATACTGTTTAAAGTGTAATTTAAAGGCTTAACTAGGTCATTTAGGTTAACTAGGCAAGTTTAGTTATATAGGCAAGTCATTTGATAATATTATTATTATTATTATTATTATTATTATTAATAATAATAATAATAATAATAATAATAACAATAATAATAATAATAATAATAATAATAATAATAATAATAATAATAATAATAATAATAATAATTGTTAAAGGGACCAATAACTAACAATTGATTAATCATTTGATTGACTCAATCATTCTTCTGAATATTGCATTTTTAATTGTTTTCTTAAATATAGTACAACGGTTTTATTAGAAACAAACATGAACATAAAGGGCTCTATCTTAACAATCTAAGCGCATGGTGCAAAAGCATTAAGGGCATATCTGAGTCCACTTTTGCTATTTAAAGAATGGAATAATATTGTCTGCGGCCTGGCACAGGCGTGGTCTAACAGGGTTGTGCTTATTCTCCTCATGAGTTATGGTTGTGTTTGAGCATAATCTGCATTAAACCAATCAGACTGTGATGTGATGCTGACAAGAAAGTGTGGATCCAAATGCAGGGTTTATTTAACAGAATGGTCAAGCAAGCAATAGTCAATACAGGAACAAACAGATGTACACGCACAATCCAGAGTTATAGTTGATACACAGTCAAATAGTCAGTACAGGCATGCAGCAGGCAACATAAACAAACAAACAAGGTGAGGGTCAAAACCTGGCAAAGCATGGCAAGAGAAAATGCAACGTAATTTTTCACAAAGACAGTATAACAAGACTCAGCACTGAAATCTACTGAATGAGGAACAGGTGCGTGTGAGCGATGCATGACTGGAACTTTGTAGTCCTTTAGCGATCTGCGTGTTTACCATCGATCTGCCAGGATTAGGTCACTGGTAATTGTGACAGTCTTATCTCCCATTCCCTTTAAGAGTCGTGTTTCAAGAGTTGTGTTGCTATGGCGCATTTGCTATTTAAATGGCAAACTTTGTACATGGAAAAACTGAACCCTTCACTACTAAGAAAACAGTTAAACAGAGCACCTGCAGCACAAGGATAAAAAACGAGCCTAGTCCATTCAGCCTCTTTACTTTCTCCTTACTTTAATATATTTTTTATTTACTCCTTTACTTTTGTAAATAAGAAAACAGTGTTGTAGCACTCCACTGAAGACATCTATTACCCTACATATTTAATTTCATTTGTTAGGCACAAAGATTTGCTTCAAAACTATTTCTAAATACAGTTCTTATTTCCAGCAAATTAATAAATGAACAATAATAAATTACATGAAAAAATAAATGAGTTATATTCAAACACATGTCCTATTCTTATGCCCCATATCGTGATGAAAACATCTCCATAACCCGACGGGTGGACAAATCTAAACTTGTTTTTATTAAAACAAACATAAATATGCATATAATAAATAATACTACTAATAATAATAACTAAATATTTCAGTTCCTCAAAATAGCAACACATCAACAATGCGCCATAACACACCTCTATTTTAGACCAGCACACGCATGACTCCACAAAATGCCGCAAAATGGATTTAGTACATAACAAATGGCACAAAGCGTAAACATTTGGGTTGTGCTGGTGTAAAATTAGCAACAAATCACACCAAACACGTCTTGTGCCTTATTGCGCTAGGTGTATGATAGGGCCCAAAGAGAGAATTAAACAACTTCTGAGCACATTTAAAAGGAAACATATTTCCCTTACTCTTACTTGTCACTGTCCTACAACCAAATATATCAACAAAAGTCACAAAGTCACTGAAAGAACTAACAAAATTCCTGCATGTCATATTTTTATGACTTTACAAACTGTCCTCCTCATTCGATTAAAAATCAGCCCCCATTTTTGCCTGCTTATTTTTTTCCTGTACTTTCCCCTTCTTCCCCTTTGTTTGTTCTATCAAGAAATGGATCAATGGGCTTTACACACAATTACTGAATGCCACCGCTGGGACCTGGACCAAAAGAGTCTTACACAAGCAGTGGGATTAGCAGGACAAGTGGAGTGAATGGAGACACACTCCCCGTCTGCCTGCGAAAATTCATCTCATCCAAATAATCGCTTCATCACCTCCCCTATACGCCCACAACTGGAAAACCAGCATGCTAATGTTTTCCACCCGTGTTCTCATTAGTCACCCTAATTTTCAGTCCGACAGAACACGCTAGTCTAAATGCAAGCAGAATTATTTCTCGGAAAGGACACAGTATGTAGCAATAAACACGTTTTTAAATGCCAAACTAAACACACACACACATACACACACACACATAAAATACAAATCTGTGCAGAAAGCGCAGCCTTCGGAAAACGTTCATTCTGAAATTATAGAAGTTTACTCTACACTGCATAAAATGCGGTATCTGTTTTCTTCCTCCCTCAAGAACATTTCCCATTAAGCCGCTGGTCCGGGGATGTGTTGTGATTTATACGTCTGTAGCTGTTCAAGTAATTACAGCAACCCTCTCATTAAATTATACAGTCTACATTCACATTCATAACCTGCAGAGAAGCAGACTCGGGAAGAAAAGTTCGCTCATGGGTTGCACACTAGAGGCATTGCTGAATCCACATTGACCCTCGCTTCCAAACACCTTTCAGTCTCTTAATGGCCGTTTGCTCTCTCACAATAGTATCATATCAACAACGGCGGTTTAATTAGCGGGATTTATCTATTTCGTTTGCCTCGTTTTAATGAGCACTCAAAAGAATTTACTTTAGTCTGCTGGAGTCCAGTCTTTCTACGCCAGCCTCTCGCCCCCGTTTAGCTCTAAAACACTGCTGATCTAATTAGTAATTAGTGTAATACGAGCACTTTTATCATCTTTTACTACAGGAAAAGGTGGCAGTTCATGGCCGGTTGCTGAAATGTCGCTAGTCTTTCACACTCTGAGTGCTTGAGAGTGAATACATGTTCTGTAGCCTCACGGTTCTGAGAAAAGAAAAAAAAAAAAAGGCTGTTCCTGGGAGACAGGGATTGGCACACAATTTTACGGCACACTTGAAGTCTTCACATTTGATGTCCTGGAGTGAACATTTCTTTTTTTTTCGATCTATAGAACGCCAGAGGCCGCTGACCCATTTTTCAAAATCACTTGCGCTTATCCAAACTTGATTTACTGATGTAGACTGTAAAGATGCGTGTTTTCAACCACTCTGCTAGAATTTCTTTAAGGGCGCCTATCATGACAAATCTACTTTTGGAAGCTGTTTAGACAGAAATGTGTGAAGATATAGTGTATACACAGTCATATTAGAGTCTTTTTTTATATTTGCTGATAGGGCTGGGGGATATTGTAAAAAAAAAACTCATGCTTAATATAATTCGATTTTTAATAATTATGGAAAAATTTTTAACAATACGCATAGAAATAATATTTCATATTTTAAGAGTCTTGGTGTGACTCTGGAGTCAGATCTGAGTTTCATAAGGCATGTTAAAGCAGTTAATAAATCAGCATACTATAATCTCAAAAACATTGCAGAAATTAGATGCTTTGTTTCCAGTGAAGACTTGTTCATGATATTATCAGCAGCAGGGTGGATTACTGTAACGGCCTCCTCACAGGCATTCCCAAAAAGACAGTCAGACAGTTGCAGCTCATTCAGAATGCTGCAGCCAGGATTTTGACCAGAATCAGGAAATCAGTGCACATCACAACTGTCCTCAGATCTTTACACTGCTCCCAGTTACATTCAGAGCAGATTTTAAAGTATTACTTGTCTATAAATCACTAAATGTTCTAGAATAACTAAATTACAGATATGCTCACTAAATACAAACATAACAGATCTCTCAGATCTTTAGGATTACATGAACTAGAAATTCTATTAGTTCAGTCAAAGCAGGGTGAATCGGTTTTTAGCAACTATGCCCTCGCTGCTGGAATCAGCTTCCAGAAATGATCAGATGTGCTCCAACATTAGGCAAGATCAAATGATGACTGAAAGCACATCTGTTTAACTTTGCCTTTATTGAATGAGCACTGTCTACGTCCGACAGATCGCACTAATGTTTTTTCTTCTTCTTTTTCATTGTTTTATAACCGTTTTAACACATTTAATCTGTTTTTTATCTGTTTTTGATCATTTTATTATTATTTTGTTTTTCAAAAGTGTTTTGTCTGCATCAAAATTAACAGGTTAAACAAAGGAGTTGATGAGAAGTTAGCATAGGTTATTGCAACACAATCCCATGGCAATTCGTAACTTTTTGATTTAGTGGCGAATTTGTATGAATTTTGAATCTAATTCGTACAATTTAGTACAATTTGCTCATCCCATAATTATGGTTGGGGTTAGGGGTGGGGTAGGGTAGGGTGCCACTAAACTGACAAAACCTAAAATACTTATGTTTCCTCGTGAGATCAGGCTGGTTATTGATAATGTGCCCCTCCAAGTAAAGTGATGGCATAAACACAGTTCATGTTAGTTACATTTAGCTAAAATTGAAGTGTTAAGTAATACAATAATTAACAAACATAAACTAACAAGTAATAAGGTAGCCATTATACACACATTATTAAGGCATGCCTTAACCCATCATTAGTTCATAATAAGGTAGGGTTTAGTGTACATATTAGTACATCATTATTCATGTACTCTTATTTTATAACATAAACTGTTAATGACATGTCATCTTAGTAACCCGTATTATCATGTTCACAAACAGGATTTGCTAAGAAACTGGGATTAAAAGATCTGTTCCAACTCTCTGTGATCAGCTGCACCTCAAGAAGCAGTTTGCATTTTTTATAGCTTTTGAACTCTATTTTTGAGCTACATAATTCATATCCTCTGGAATCAGTACTGCTGCATATTATACATCTTCGTATCAGTGGTTCCCAACATTTTTTAACTCTAAACCAAACACATACAGTTGAAGTCAGAATTACTCATTCTCTGGAATTTTTAGCCACCTTGGTTATTTTTCCCCAATTTCTGTTTAATAAAAAGAAGATTTCTTCAACACCTTTCTAAGCATAATAGTTTTAGTAACTGATGACAGCACATACTATTTTACTAGATATTTTTTCAAGATACTAGTATTCAGCTTAAAGTGTCATTTAAAGGCTTAACAAGTTAGTGTAAATAGGCAAATCATTGTATAATGATGGTTTGTTCTATAGGCAATTGAAAACAAAATATTGCTTATGGGGGCTAATAATATTGACCTTAAAATGGTTTTAAAAATTGATTCCAGCCAGAATAAAACAAATAAGACTTTCGCCAGAAGAAAATGCATTATAGGGAATCCTATAAAAAAATTTGGGAAATATTTAAAAAAGACTAAATATTCACAGATGGGCTAATAATTTTGACTTCAACTGTGTTTCTGCGGTCCCCCTGCAAATTTTAAATGAACCCTCGGAGGAAAGACTGCTAACTTCATACTAAATAAACTGCCAATGATTTGAAAAAAAATAAAAAAATAAAAACTTAATGGATTTCCAAGCCCTGAGAGATTCAGGCAAACTCTTTTTAAATAAAAAGGAAAAACCAATATCCTGGTGCTGGCAGATGCCATAAGGTGGTAAACGGTCAGCGGATCAATCAGGAAGCAGGAAGAGCACGTTCAGACTAGAACTGCACAGGGCAGACTTTTTGCTGTTAGATTCGTGAAAATAAAAATCTGACCTTGTTGATTGTAAGCAACATCTAAAACAGGCACTCGCATGTGGTGTTTCATCATTTGCTACTTCCTGAGTGAAGAAAAAAAATCATACTAATGCATCATTGTTGCTTTTGTGAGTTAAATAATTACCAAATCATTTGCCTTTTAATTATTTACTTTTAACATTCCCAACTTATCCAGCATATGTTTTACACAGCAGATGCTGTTTCTCGGGTGATGCAGTGGTGCAGTAGGTAGTGCTGTTGCCTCAGAGCAAGTAGGTTGCTGGTTCGAGCCTCGGCTGGTTCAGTTGCCGTTTCTCTGTGTGGAGTTTGCATGTCCTCCCTGCGTTCGTGTGGGTTTCTTCTGGGTCCTCCGGTTTCCCCCATAGTCCAAAGACATGCGATACAGGTGAATTGGCTAGGGTAAATCATCCATAGTGTATGAGTGTAAATGGATCTTTCCCAGAGATGGGTTGCAGCTGGAAGGGAATCCACTTTGTAAAACATGTGCTGGATAAATTGGCGGTTCATTCCGCTGTGGCGACCCCAAATTGATAAAGGGACTAAGCCGAAAAGAAAATGAATGAATGCTGTTTCCCAGTACTGGGAAACATCCATACACACTCATTCATACACACAGTATAGGTGAATTGAATAAACTATATTAGCCTTTTAATTTTTATGCGGATTGTAAAGCATCTTAACTAGCTTATTTTATATTAGGTACTATCATTAGTATTATCATAATTAATTGTCATGAAGTATTATCTTGCTAAATAAATCTTGTGCTGAAGCTTCAGGTTTTTGCAGGTCACACGAGCAGTCAAAAGAGAACTGGAGCACTGAACCAGCTAGCATGTATTCAGCAAAATATGTTTTAAATTAGCAGGTTGTTATTAAACCAATTGTAGTGACATTTTAACATACATTAAATGTTTTACTTCTATTAATAATATCTGGCGGCTTTCTGCTTCTTTTTATCTGAGCTGCTGTTTGTCATTGTGCTGTATCCTGGCATCCAACCCTGGTTATCTTTCGATGACACTCCCTCTAGGAGCCTCCAGTCAGGGTGGGATAAATGACTTTCCAAAACCTGTTCACTTAATGTTCCTCACTGGTGGTGATAATCTTCCCATTCCCATTCAGTCTGCGGATACGCTGGTATCCTTCAAAAGACAACTTAAAACCCTCAATCGAAAACTTCCTGTTTTGCAAGTTGTGCAGAACGCAGTGGCAAGGCTTTTAACAGACACCAGTAGGAGGTTACACACAACTCCTGTACTTAAGGCACTTCACTGGCTTCCTATTAGTTTTAGAGTAAATTTTAAGATTCTGGTAGTTACACATAGAGCTCTGCATGGTCAGGCACCCCTCTATATTCAAGATCTTTTACATAGTCACTCATGTAGCTGGTCTCTGAGGTCTTCTGGCAAAGACCTTTTAACCATTTCCAGAGCAATTATTAAGGCTAACAGCCCATTCACAGGGGGTGTCAGCTTCAACGCTTCCCATTCTCTTTAAATGGGTGACATCAAGCCTTGCTGAACTGAACTGTGGGTCCATTGGCGCTGCTTCAGTGGTGTTGCTCTCTGCAGAAGTTGGGAATTTGTCAACTTTTCAAGCGCCAGCAGTGCCATCAGATAGTGTATGCAAAAACACCAGCTCAAACAGTAGCCGATTGCGGATTAATTTCATTGGCTAAAGCTGCTATGACGATTGGATCAGCTCTAACTTCAGACACATCCTCTGTCAAGCATTGATGCTGAAGCCTCGTCTGAATTTGTTGTAAAGGTGACCATGCCTTCCGTGTTGTGGCCTCAAGGCTCTGAAACTCTCTCCCTCTAGCAGTGAGAATTCTGGAATCAGTTAATGTTTTTAAAAAACATTTAAAGACACATCTTTTTGGTCAAGTTTTAATGAACAGTATTAGTGTTTCTGTACTTGGATTTTTAAATAGTTCTAAATTTTGTTATTATTATTATTGATATGTGTTCTTTTACCTGTTTTGTGTTTTTTTTTTCTTATCGTAAAGCACTTTGTGACTTAATGTCTGTGTAAGGTGCTATATAAATAAATCTTTATTTACTTTATGTACTTCCTCAATTGTAAGTCGTTTTGGACAAAAGCATTTGTTAAATGATCAAATGTAAATTTAAAACGTAAATGATACAAAAGTATCAAAAGCGAGTGGGGAGAACCAGCTCATATGCATTTAAAGGCACAGGCGGAAAACAGCTACAGTTTCCTGTGATCCCAAAATTGACATGTTCAACAGGGTATAATAAACGATCTGAATGGGTATTTTTAAAAACTTCACAAACATATTCTGGAGACACAAAAGACTTAGTTTACTTCTATCTTGTAAAAAGGGAAAAGTAGGAGCCCTTTACTATTTAAAATTTTTATTAATTTTTTAAAAGTCTTCAATTTTTCCACAAAACACATATTGAACAATGTATTAACATGGTACATAGCTACAGATATACTCACACCCCATAAAGAAAAAGGGAAAAAATAAAAATAAATAAATAAAATAGATAAAACAAATTAGGGATAAACTCTCAATTAGGATATAATAACCCCTCAGCATTCAGTGTAGGATAGGAAAGGCTGCCAGACCTCATAAAACTTTTTTGTAGAGCCTCAGATGGTGTACTTAAGGAGCTCGAGTTCAGTGTTGCCAACTTAACAACTTTGTTGCTAGATTTAGTGACTTTTCAGACCCCCTAGCGACAAATTTAAAATAAAAACAACTAGCAACAAATCTAACAACTTTTTTGTTTGTTACTGGAGATTTTTATAGACTGTCATTTGTCAATACTGTACCGTCCCTACTCTTCTCAATGAGCTGCGGGTGATGCCGCCTCAGAGCACTGACAGGCGGCCCAGGTCTCTTCTCCACCAATCAGCTGGTGTGTGGTGTGCAGTCTGGCGCAAAATGGCTGCCGTTGCGTCATCCAGGTGGATGCTGTGCACTGGTGGTGGATGAGAAGGTAAAGCGCTTTGAGTGCCCAGAAAAGCACTATATTAATGTAAGGAATTACTATTATTATTATTATTATTATTATTATTATTATTATTATTATTATTATATCCAATGTTTGCAGGATGGCGGGTTTGTTTGTTTTTTCTACCTGAGAAAAATCTGGCAAAATGGGAGCCCTTTAAAACTGTTTACAATCATACTATCATTAACTTATATACTATTATCAAGTGTATCAAGTATTTGTGATTTTTTAAATTAAAAATCAACTTGTCCTTCTTCATACTTGATAAACTTTCTCATATACAGCATTCTTAGAAAAATGATCTCAAATGTTAGTGCAGACACTAATCTGAATCGAATGCCCTGATAACGTTCATAGAGGACATTACAGTTTTTCTCAGTCGCTTTGGTGCGTTTCTCACAACACCAGTAAATTTCTGCTCAACAGTTCATGCATTTCTCAAAACAATTAGTACAAACTGCAAAACCTAGTTAATAACCTGCAAAAGCGCGTCACTTGCTCAAAATAGATAGTTCATTCCTCAAAAGCAAGTATTCAAGTCAATCAAAGTGTCAGTGTCATCAAAATGTAAAGTCCTGACACCATTGTTTTTGAAAAAGATAGTCAAATGGCTTAGTAATGTTTTCATTATGACAGTTTACTCTCTACATTTTTTCAATGCAAAAAAGTCAGATTATGGTGACACTTCCTGAAAATGCTCAAGACAGCACTGTATACTATTTGCACAGCCATTTGAAAACTACAGTAAAGTTAGACATCACTGAATTGAGTGTGTTATCTGAGAACAAGACACTAATATGTATGTTTCACATTTTTACTGCATCTGCTCTTTGCATTTATTCCCAGCATTGTGCAAAAGAATAAACACACCCTTATTTACAACAAACATAAACTCCCTTCAGGCAGAGCTGTGCACAACTTTACACAATATTGCAGTACATATCGGAACTGAGTCTACAACATACACAGGTCTGTAAATCATTCATCAAATTGTTCTATTTTAAAGACATTTTCAGGAAAATAAAGATTTAAATTTGTTTTATTAAATTTGTTTGACAGATTTGAACAACTAGTTCAACATTTTTGTATGTAATGACTCAAGTAATGAAATGAGGACTATTCGTTTTATATAGAATGACTATTCAGCATTTACAAGTTTAGTTCGTTTTGACTGACATGACATAAGCAAATGATAATTTGAGTTGTATGAAAGCAATTGATGCATGTTGAAAAGCATTTGCAATTTGTTGAAAGGAATGAGAAACTACTACTAGGATGTGCACAAATGACTAATTGTTTTGAGAAATGCATTACCTGTTGTGCAAATTTAAATGGTGTAGTGAGAAATGCACCAAAGCGACTGAGAAAAACTGTGATATATTGTAACATGAGATTGGCCCATTATGAATATGTTTTAAAGGGCCATAAAACCCCCTCGTTTCAGCAGGGTGTTTTCACACCTCTACTTTAGAAAAAGTCAGAAAAGTGGGCGTGTAAAGCTCTGTTTAGGGGGGAGTGTCGGAGGAAGAAAAGTGGGATGGTGTGGGAGTGTCTATTTGGGCACGCGCGAGTTTCAGAGTCAAAATTCACACACACACAGTAGAAAGTGATGGTGTTTAACCTACATGGACATCTGTAGTCGAATTATTTGCCAAATTATTAAATGTTGGACTTTAACTGCAGTTTGGCTCTTTCATTCAGGGAATTCATTCATGCTCCTCGCGACACACGAGATATTTGATTCGAGGATCTGCTCTAAGCGTGTATTTTTCATGCAATGTTTGATACCGCACGGCGAATGAGAGAAAAAAACCCTCCGCATTTCCCAGAAACTTAGATGCACATGGCAGGTAGTGTCAGAAAGCCGCGTGTGTTATTCCGGTCACTAAATGCGGTAAAAACCCTACACGAGGTTAAAGTTTTGTTGTGTTGCTAACATGTTTACACTCTGTGCAATAGTTTGTTCGATACAAACAAACTGAATAAACAAAGAGCACTGGTCGCTCACTTACCAAATCTGTAGAGACAGGACAATCACCAGCAACTAGAACCGCGTCTTTATGAAGAGAATACTACAAGCGAATCCAGATCTCAGCGTTTGCAGATGAGAACAGCTCTCAGGTAAACAATAATCCTCCTTAGACACGTAAGTTATTGTTGTCGAGCGTCACGTACACTGTTAATCCACACGTGACTCTGAGCTCTCACAGAGAGAAAATGAAAACGAAACTTAACTGCAGCAAACTATAAAAGCAACACTTCATGCTTGTTTTGCCAACACAACGTGGCGTCTCTTTCCTGTAAACACGGTGATAGTAATAAATATTAATGAAGTTGCACAATAGAGCGCGCTGATTGGTTTGAACCAAGCCTTACTCATGCATTAATGCATCACACTGTAAGACGTAATAAGACACACTCTGGCACAGACGCCCAGTCTGCACGCTGGAATACAACGCTATTATGTCATGACCGTGACGCAGCTTCAAAAATTCGTTTCAAACCGGAAGTACGAATTTGCTTGAAATAACGCAAAAACAACCAATTTAAACTTTTTAGTAATATATGGGTGTCCTAATAGTGTTTTTAGCAATGTGGGACACATATACGACTGTCAACAGCTCAAAAAATGTGTTTTGGTGTTTCGTAACCCTTTAAATAACATTCTTGTAACAAAACAAAAATGTTCATATGACGTTTAAAAAAACTGGATGTTTTGAACATTCTAAGAACATTTCAACAATTAATGGGAAGGTTTTTTTATAACCTAAAATTGTGAACGGAGTACGTCATGGCATGCTTTTAGGAGCTACAGTTTCCCTAGAAACCTGAGGGTGAATTGTAATCAGAAGTGAACGCCTGCAACGGTATGGCCTGTTCTCTCTTAATAGAAAAGCCCTTTAAATGTTGACTTCGAAGAGGGTGTAGGAGCAACGAAAGACAACAATTTCCTAATTATCTTCAATTGAAATGTTACCAGTAGTTACAGTGCAATGTAATGTTTATCACCCATAACACTATCTACACTGGACACGACCGATATTGCTTTCATCACACATAATTAGAGGGCTTTCTACACTATACTTCACAATACATTAATTGCACAAGTTTTGTCTTTTATCGTGTCAGTACATCATAAATAGGAATCAGTTTGGTTTCAGAAATGTCTGATCACTGATCTTTCTTATGGCTTTTATTGTCTTTTGCTGTTTCATATCATGCTGCTTGTGTTTAGTGTATACACAGAGTTTGAGACAGATAGACAGATAGATAGATAGATAGATAGATAGATAGATAGATAGATAGATAGATAGATAGATAGATAGATAGATAGATAGATAGATAGATAGATAGATGATAGATAGATAGATAGATAGATAGATAGATAGATAGATAGATAGATAGATAGATAGATAGATAGATAGATAGATAGATAGATAGATAGATAGATAGATAGATAGAACTTACTGGTTGTTCAACACTGTAATGTGAGAACATTTCAAAGATGGCCTTCTCATGCTCTTGTGCCCAAATATACCCTATTAAATCTAGTCTCTATCACAGTATGTCTGCTATGAATATGACCTACTGACTAGCCAATAAAACACAACATGAAATAACATATTGTTCAGCATGACATGCTGTAAAAACATGAATACCACGGAGGCAAAAATAGCAAAATGTGATACCAATGGGATTCCAATGAGGAAAATCTTGTTGTGACAGCAGAGGTTTTGCTTGTATAGTGAGTCCTCTAGCTGCAAACACACGGCGTTATTTATCTTGCTCAATTTGTTTACCACTAGATCATGCTGATGACATTTTATCCTTCTGTCTTAAAGTGCATCAGAGCCAGGGATTTAACTGGGTGTCATCATTGTGCATTCTACATACATATCATATCCAAGTTTATTAGATCCATGTCTTACAGTGTGATTTGTAATCATCTTATAAGAACGCACAA
Organism: Danio rerio; assembly: GCF_052040795.2. Lineage (NCBI taxonomy): Eukaryota > Metazoa > Chordata > Actinopteri > Cypriniformes > Danionidae > Danio > Danio rerio. The sequence goes on from NC_141023.1 coordinate 57,407,908, forward strand.
ATCACAGAGCATGTAGAAGACTTAAAGGGATAGTTCACACAAAAATTCATATGAAGTGTTAAATGCCGCTAAATGCCACTCATGCCAAAAATGACATAATGACATTGGGTGAATGCTTTAGGCACATAGTACACCATCAACAAATATTTTTGCTTTAAATCCTCCAAATCGGAGCTTCAGCACATTTAGAAATAACATTTTGTTGGCAAATAACGCCCACTTACCTTTGACAGCAAAAGCCGATATGTCCCGAGAACTAATCAGAACGAAATGAATCGACGCACTAATTCATCGAGTAAAGTGTTTTATTCTGCTTCAGATTTAGACTTTAAAAGACAGAGTTTGATGAATTGGATGAGCCTGTCTGACTGTCAGTGAATAGCAAAAGTAGACATCCCTTACCTCAAAACTGTGCGTTATACCTCAAAACTGTGCAATATAAGAAAAAGAAACCACATAATTTACTACACATTAAACGGCAACTCCATTTCACAAAGGACAAAGTTAAGATGCCAATCTTTTATCCCACATGGATGCTATGAGGATAGACAACAGATGAAAAACAGACCAAGACCTTGATTATGGTGAAAATAAATGAACGACAGCTTCTAAAAGTGTCCGAGAGACATCTCCTTTTTGCTCAGAAGACACCTTGTGTATTTGCTACTGTAAGCTATTTGTAACGAAGTGGCTGACACAGGGATCCATTTGCAGTATTTTTATTAAACACAGTTTAATAACAAATAGCACACAGATGTTATGCGTGTGCGAACCGCATCAAACACAGTAGTATATCGTCAAGGGGCTGGCGGCAGGCAAACACAGGATGAGTATGCAGGCATGGGTCAGAGGCAGGCGGCTAGTATCAAGGTCAGTGTACAGGCTAGAGTTCAAGGCAGGCGGCGAGGATCAGAGTCAGGGTTCAAGCAAAGGTACAAGGCAGGCAGCAGGCAGGACTGGATCAATAATCGAAGCAAGGTCACAACGGGGAAGCAGGCAAGGGTGAGAAACGCTCAGTAGTGTTAGCCGGGGCAGAACAAGACATCGCAATGACTGAGCGTGTGTGTGTGTGCTGCTTATATGTGTGAGTGTGTCATCAGCTGGATGAGCTGCAGGTGTGCATGCTGTCAGTGCAAGTGGATGACGTAATGTTAGAAGTCCGGTAATGATGACCTCTGCTGGCCAGCGAGGGGAATGACTGGGACCGAGTCGGTGACACTATTTTTTTAAAAGATTAATATGATATTTAAAACTATACATTATTTATATTACTTTTTATTAATGGACAATGCACAGATATTGATGTTTGACATTGTTTTTACCCTACATTATTTGAATCTAACAAGCTTAGTTTACAATGTTTGCAGTGTTTACATTGCTCTACTTACATTCATTGTAAATCCCAAATATCAGAAATGACATCAGATTGTTAAGATTTAATTAATGTTAATTTTGATATTATTGATTAATGCATTTACTTGACGGATTTCATTCAGTAATTTTTCTTTCAGCTCAGTCCCTGATTTATCAGGGGTTACCACAGCAGACTGAACCACCACTTACTTGATAGATTTATATATTTTTAATGTTAGGTGGTTTGTGTAATGTGATTTATGTTGGGTAAAATAATTTCTGAAAGCATCTTTAGTACTTTTTCAGCTAATTACACTGTCTTGTCTCAGTAGGTGGATTTAGAGCTTTTTGCAAAAAAAAAGCACAAGTGGATTTAGTTGGTTTTGAAGCAAAAGAAAATCTACCTTGTTAAAAACCAACGAGTTGTCTAAAATAACATTTTTGGAAAAAAAAAAAGGTGCTTTATTTACCAGCCAATAACCTTTTCATTATCTGTACAATGAAACTGCTGAACCTAATCAGAGAAGCCTGGTAGAAAAATGCTTATTTACAAGAAAAAAGGCCTGATGGATTTAGACGGTTTTGCATCTGAACACTTCATTAACCACTATTCACTCGTCTACAATTGGCTTGAATTAGTTTCTTTAGTCTGTTAAACACAAAAGATCATATTAAAAGATTAAATCTTGTAACCATTGACTTCCATCATAGGAAATATACAGTGCAAGTACTACGTAAGTCAGTGATTAACAAGCGGCAACATCTCGCTCTCCCTCGTGAAGCTAATACAGAAGTAACTAAAACTGCAATTTATTGAAACTCTGCTAGTCCTGGCTCCATAATAGAGCACATTTCTATTGATCCCAATGTTAAAATGGTCAATTTTACAGCAGAAGTAAGAGGTTTACAGCCTAGTAAAAAAATAAATAAATAACATTTTTGGTCATATAGCTAACATTACACTTCATGACAACTGTGAGTTTTTTTCATTTTATTTTTTATTTTTTTATAACTCATCCGTTTCGTTTATATTGACATATATTAAGTCTGCTTAACTAAGGGGGTGGCCACTTGAGTGACAGCTAGGTCTTGCTGGTCGCTGTCATTTCACCTCAGCTGATTCTGGCTGACCTGCCGCTGAACTCAGCATATACTGTACATCATATTTTTGTTCTGTTTTATGCGGCTTTGCACAGTCAATTGACTTTTGGAATTATTTCTTACAATTTTCAGATAAATTGCTGTTCATGCTGTGTGCCCTTAATTATGCTCACAAACCATTCAAGTGGCCTCCATTTTCCATGTGAAATTTAACATTTCATATTATAAATCATAACGGGCAAACAAAATAAGGATGGTTGGCCACTCCTGCTTCGTTTGCGCTCTTCAGAAAGCTATGGGTGACTTCACAGATACATCCATATTTTTTAGTATATGGTAGATACAAGTTTCCAGCATTTTTCAAAATATCTTCTTTTGTGTTCAACAAAAAAGAAGCTCATTCTCACTCAAGAGAAGAAACTCAAGAAACTTTTTGAAACAAGAAAAGGGTGAGCAAACGATGACAGATTTTTCATTTTAGGTCAACTCTTCCTTTAAGGCTCTCGCACTTAAAACTGTTCGTGTCAGAGATATCACTACCTTGACATTCAGTACGCATTTAGAATGTGATTTTGCCCAGCAGTTTTAGGGCTTTCAGAAAAATATTTGCCTTGCATGCCCAAAATATCTGCCAAAAGGTATTGCAAATGTGGCCGGTGAGTGAACTGGTTTCCTTGAAAGGGGGCTTTGGTATTATACTTTCATCTCAAAAAAAAAAAAAAGTTCAGACATTACAGATGACTACCGCCTGGGTTCACTGCTGACAGCACTGTACAGGGACTACACTTCACAACACTGTAACCAAAAAATGTGACTGCTTCCTTCTCATAATAAAGCAAGGTGGCTCTGAATGGGCACATAAGGGATTCTGGAGTATTTCTTGGCTATGGATGTGGTTTTTGGCAGAAACTGATAGGAACAAGATTCGAAAGAAAGCAAACAAAACTGGCTCTATAGCAAATTGTGAGGACTGTCTTTGAATATTAAATAAGCAATTGCTAAAATATAAGTCTCTGGCTCTTCTAGAAGCTGATTAAATAGAAAAAAAAATCATCTAAGTATGAGAAAACAATTGATTGCATTAAGAAGATACAGACTAGAAATATGTGCAACATGACATACTGCATGTGTTTCAACCATGCATGCTCACAAGATATCCATTATTTATTTAAACTTATTCTCTGATTCACATTCCATAGCTGAATGTGGCGGTAATGCACCAACATTCTAGATGTCATCCACCAAAAAATACAAGAAGAAGTAGATATCCATTATGTGATGGAAATTACAACCATATACATCTGTTATAATGTCTACGGCTGTAACCCACATGCTTAAAGTGATGGTTAGGTTTAAGGTTAGGATAGACGTTAATATCACACACTGTAATGTGTAATTTAATAAATAATAAAAATCATTCTCATTTCTAGCAACAACCACTCAAACATATACATCAGTGTAATGGACGTAACTGTTCTACACACAATAATTCATGAAATAAAAATACTTCAGGAGAGTACGATGTAAAAATGTGATACATGCTAACACATAAATGATGTTGAGTACATTATGTCAACAGTACAGTAAGGTAATCATACTTGGTAAAAGTTATTGAAATAAGAAAACTTACCTAGGCTTTGGTAAAGAATTCCAAAAATGTGTTAAAGTATAAAACACTTATTTAAAGCTTTGTGTTAAGTCTATTTATCTTAAAACTAGCTTGTATTTTTTGTGCTTTTCTTTTGTTGTGTGAAAAGGTCTGAAAACTACAGTTACTAAACAGGAGAATTACACATTGTGTCTTGAAATGAGCCAAAACATTTAAGGCCCTATCATACAACTGGCACAATAAGGAGCAAGACATGTTTGGTGTGATTTGTTGCTATTTTCAGACCAGTGCAACCCTAATTTTCATGTTTTGCACCATGTTGTTTAAATAGCAAATCCATTTGCGGCACTTTGTGGACCCATGGGTGTGCTGGTCTAAAAGAAAGTGTGTTAAGATGCATTGTTGCTTTTCGAAACCAAAATAGACTTTATATTTGTTCTAGTAAAAACAAGTTTAGATTTGTCTGAGTTTTGTCCAGATTCTGATTTGTGTTGTTTTGTAGACGTATGCACCTCCATGTAGGACATAAGAATAGGAAGCGTGTTTGGATGTAACTCTGTTTTTTTTTCTTATACCACACTTCATTATTATTGTTCATTTGTTAGTTGGCTGGAAATTAGAACTGAATTTATAAATAGTTTTAAAACAAATCTTTGTGCTTAACAAATGAAATTAAATATGTAGGCCAATGGATGTGGAGTAAGTTTCCACCGTTTCCTTACTCCACAAAAGTAAAGGAGTAAAGAGAAGAATAAAATTTAAGAGAAAGAGAAAGTAAAGAGGCTGAATGAAGGACCATCCTCTCACTGATGGTCTGTTTAACTGTTTTTTTCTCTAGTGAAGCATTCAGTTTTTTCACTTACAAAATCCGGCATGTAAATAGCAAATGCACCATACCACGATACAACTGACTTGGGGAATGGGAGATGAAAATCTGACTGATTTTATTAACGTTATGCTCAAAACACACCCATAACTCATTAAGAGAATAAGCATAACCCTGTTAGACCATGTCCAAGGGCGCAGAGCATATTTTTCCATCCTTAAAGTAGCAAAAGTGGATTTGGACATGTCGGTAATACACTTAGATCGTTAAAATAGAGCCAATAAACTTGAAACCTGATTGTTGCTTGAATTAAAACAGGATCACATATTGTTATTCAAGTTAAGACTTGACAGTAAGTACAGTGCAATGTGATTACTTTTTATTACTAGGGATGTAACGGTATTGTAAATACCGTCATACCGCAATATTAATTTTTTCGATATTACCGAAGTTGCATGACTCGGTAAAACTATAGGTCTTCTGAGAAAATTTGCTCAGGCGAATGAAGCGAACGGGAGGTAACGAAAACTACAATACCCATCAGCCCATGCTTGACCATCATCCCTTGCGGTCTGTTGTTGCTACAGATCCAGTAATGCGGAAATGGAGTGTGCTGCTAGAAGCGGGGATGAAAAGAGCTGGAAAACTCTAAAGCAGGTCGCACACCAGAAGCGCCGCTCGGCGCCGCGACACGGCGCGTACATGACAGATTAAAGTATCGCACACCAGACGCGCACATTCGAATGATATTTAACATGAAACTAATCAGATGGCGCTCTGTGGCGCGGCTGAAAAATGAACTGCGTCCTGAGCCGTCGCCGGGCGCCGCCGACAGCCGCCGACTTGCGGCGCCGGTGTGTGTATCCTGATAGAAACCTATAATTAGAATTCTAAAATACGTGGCGCTGCGCGGCGCGCCGCCGAGCGTCGCTTCTGGTGTGCGACCTGCTTTACACGCACAGTTCAGTCCTGCATTATCTCCGTGTAAGTTCAGACTTCCAAGTTTGATCAAGGCTGCAGTCTCTTCTTCTCAGTTTGATATGGAAAAGCAGATTATACCGAGGACACGGGTAAATCTTCAAAGGGAACAGTGTACTTTATAACTTCATTCACATCACCCTGGCTTCGTTGTTTCACTTTCTCAACAATAAAATGTAAACATGATTTAAGGAACTGCCTATTTTCATTTTAATATTAGCAACTTAGACAGCAGACATGTTGAGGCGTCGTGCTGCATATATGAGCGTCATCTTCACTGTGTGGATATTTATAACAAAACGGAGCCGATAACAACTGCCTCCTTTCAATTTCAGTGAAAATACGAAACACAGCCTCTCTTTTGCTGAGTATCAGTTTTAAGAATCGATAATGGCCATTTTAAAAGTATAACATACAATAAGTTTTTACATTATAGGAAATAAAGGCGATCAGTCAATATACAGAATGTACGTGGTTACATTAATCATTAACTTATCTTTGCGCTCAGCCAAAACACGTTACCTGAGAACAAGTAATAGATTCCAATGATCAAAGTCAGGGAATATGTCGTTAGATAAAGACAACAAGATAAATGAAATATCCCGTTTAATAAATATAGTGAGATTAGATCCAGCGGGAGATGCTTGATGAGAAGTCCGACTAGCAGAGCTCTCATCTGGGTAGATGGGCTGAGTGTGATTAAATGTTGAATGTGATGAGTTTTCAACAATACTAAATTAAAACTTTATTTTTTTACATGGTTTAATAATTTTTTGTTATTAAAATTGAAGTTCCTGTTTCAAAGCTTACAGATAGATGGCTAATTTGTATGTCATTGACACTTTTGGCACTTTTTTGGAGTATTTTCATAAGTTTTGTTTTTTCCTGTAAATGATTCAATAAATACCGTACCGTGACATTCATACCGAGGTATTACCGTACCGTGAAATTCTGATACCGTTACATCCCTATTTATTACGTATATACAATAAAATTTATTTTAAGAAAGCAGTTATATGATACAATAATCTTACACAATCTGATCTAAAATAGTAATAGTAAAGTATTCTTAAAACTAGATTAATAAGTTTTTTTTTCTTTCTTTCTTTTTTTTTTTTTTGCCTAGGAACTCCAGATAAGGAGTTTTTGTAGTGTAAAAGTTCAACTTTACAGCCAGTGAGTGAAATTATGATGGTTGTCCTTGTTTGAGGGTAATACAGAAGGATTTCAACAGCACTGGGACTACACTTTAGTCCAGTGAGGACCGGCGCAGCAAGTGTAAGTGTAATTTCAGCACATTTCTTTCTGCTGCGCACACCATCTGATCCTGGTGCTTCGTGGACTCCAGCTGCTTAGTGAATAACACATCCTAAGGTTTAAACAGATCGTATAAGCTTTAATTTCAGTTACCTGTCATGCTAATTGGCATTAATGATACCGGTTCATTTAACTCTAAGTCACTCTGGTTAGAAAGCATCTGCTAAAAAAACAAACAGTAGATGCACAGGTAAATTGCTGTGCCAGTTTAAAGTGATTTACCCAAGCAGGCATGCCAACATGGTATCTGTTGTGTTTAAACAGTATAACTCAACCATGTATTTTCTGCCAATCATTTCCAGTCGTTAGGATTCTGCACATGGGTTAGGACTATGATTGGTAGTATAGTACATTTGATTGTTTTCAGTTTTTGTACATGGGGGGTAAATCAAAAGGTGCAATGGGGTGTAAGACTGAATGTTTCCATGTCAGAAGGGGAAACAGGTCATCATGGCAGGTGTAGAGAAGTGAGTTCATTGGTCAGGAAGAAATCATCTTCAGTCTCTTGAGTGTTGCATGCTATCTTTTGCTTTTTTTGTTCATAGCAGGCATTTTAATAGCCTCTAAATATTTAAGTCTAGTCTGTTTTTATCTCCTTCTTGATCCCATGTGTACCCAGAGAGTATTATAGAGGGGGAAATAATATTTTTTCTTTGCAGAAATATAACAAAGATGTATTTAAAAAAAATATGCTTTACTCTTGACTGACCATCAGAATAGTTTTGCATTATTATTCGTTGAACCAAGGATGGCAGATTCTAGGGATTTTTTTTACGCGTAACCCCATTTTTCCAGTCTAACAGTATCTTATAAACAAGAATGCTTATTTTATTAGATGTACTGCATAGTTACAATATGATGTCTCAATGTAATAAACTTCACATTTTAATCACTTAAAGCTTTTAAAATAACAGATTTTGTTTAATTTGTAATTAAAATTATGAAAATTCTGTCCTTATGTACCCATGCTTGACTTATTCCAAAGCAGTTTTTTTTCTTTTTTTTTCTGTTGAACATAAAAGAAGATTTTTTGAAGAATGTTGCAAACTTGTAACTACTGACTTCCATAGAATTTATTTTTCCTATATGGAAGACAGTGGTCACATATTTCCAACATTCTTTATAAAATATCTTTATTTTGTTTTCATCATAACAAGAAAAGAAAAATCTAACTGGTGTGGAACTAGTTTTAGGGTAGTTGTCGTTTTGTCTTAAAGTGTAGTGTTCCTTTAAAGAGCTTCTATTTTTTCCTATTTTACATGATGTAAGATAAGTCTTTGGTGTCTCCAGAACGTGTCTGTAAAATTTCAGCTCAAAATACCCATCATATAATTTATTATACCCTGCTGAATATGTGAATTTTTGAGTGATATTACATTGCTGTTGTTTTGTTGCCTTTAAATGCAAATGAGCTGGTTCTTCCCGACCACCGTTACTACATGTGTGTCTGTTCCTCTTGTTGCATCAAGTCGGATAAACAGAAGTCAATGACAGAGACAGACACAGATGAAACAGATTGTAACACGGGGAGTGACAGAGACAAGTGAGTTGAGGATCCACATGCAGGTTTATTCGGTACTCAGACAAGCAATGGTCAACACGGGTGCAAACAGATATATGAAAGCAAATTCAGAATCGCAGTCACTATGACAGGCGAGAGGTCGGAAGGCAGGCGGCAAACAGAGATAATTTAGAACAAAGCTAAAGTTAACACACGAGAAAACAAGACTAAGAAACTGTGTTGAATTGTCACTTTGTGGATAAACAAGACAAGACAACAAAAGTGAGTGTGTGTGCTGCTTAAATAGAGTGTGTAATCAGTCTTTGACAATCCTCAGGTAATGCGAGTGTAATCACTTAGAAAGAGGAAATCTTGTGTGTGTGTGAGCGGAGTGCATGTGAGAATGTAGTCCAGAAATGGCGGATTTGTAGTCCACAAGTATTGTGAGTGAGATCCAGCGATCTATGAAGTTATGATCGCTGGTGATTGTGACACAGATATTCAGTTCAGGCAAAATAACATAAGTTTATTTGATGTGTTTGTTGTGGAGTTTATTTAAGCCTTTCTACAATGATGAGTCACACACAAAAGTTCCATTACAAAAGTGAAATTAAAAAGATTGCGGGACACACATGGTTATCTCTGCGCTGTTTTTGAACAACTAGTTGCAAGAAAATGTGACAGGATACAAGTTATTATATACTTCTATATGGATATCCATTATGCTTCTGTACTAAATAACCCAGGTTTTACGTCCACAAACCGGGACTCCTGTTATGCATTTAAAGCAACCTCATATATGGTTGTACGGATACCATGCAACTGTGGAGATTCTAGTTTTTATATATTAAAATTTTTGCTCAAAAATATAAAATACCCATCATAGCGTTATTATACTCTGCTGAATACCTCAATTTTGAAGTGGTATTATACTGCAGCTGTTTTGTTGACTGTGCCTTTAAATGCAAATGAGCTAGCTCTCCCCGCCCACCTTTCCCACATTTGTGTCTTTTTCTCTTGCTGCATCACATCAGATAAACCGCAGTCAGTGACAGAGACAGACATGGATAAAGCAGATATTCAGTTCAGAGTCAAAATGCCAAGTAAGTTTATCTGATGTCTTTATTGAGGAGTTTATTCAAGCCTTTCTGCAATGATGAGTCACACTCAAAAGTTCCATTACAAAAATGTCGTTAAAAAGTTTGAAGTGCACACACAGACACACGGTTAACTTTGCACTGTTTTTGAACAACTAGTTGCAGGAAATGTGACAGGATACAAGTTAATATGCACTGCCATATGGACATCCATTATGCTTCTGTACTAAATAACCCAGATTTTACATCCACAAACTGGGACTCCTGTTGTGCTTTTAAAGCAACCTCATATATTATGTAGCTGCGGGGATTCTAGTGTTTATTAATTAACTAGCATTTTACTGTCTTTATTACAAACATGCACTATTTTAAAAAAAAAATTACACTTATAACACTCATTCTTGACGTGCAGCTGATCACAGTGAGTTGGAGCAGATATTTTAATCCCAGTTTCTTTGCGAATCCTGTTCCACGTACATGATTATACGTAGACATGTTAATATGCGCATTTTAATCAATTTGTTTGGTGGAAAGAAACTACACTCCAATGTCACGTTGCAGTGGGTTAGATCTTATTTTATTGTCAGGACATTTAGACAGAGACTTGTTGTGTTTATATCACTCCAATATGAATGTGGACACACTATACCAACACACAGTTCTGCTCAAACAGCTTCCAAAGTTGATTTTGCATCATAGATGCCCTTTAAATCATTGTGACTGATGATTCAGAATGTATTGTTTATATGATTGCTAAGCAATCTGATTTATGAGTATTTTATAAACTCACAGCCACTTTAATAATTACACCCTGTCAACATAGAATTAGACCTCATTCTGCTCTGTTCCTTTGAGGTTTTGCTTCATATTGATATGATAGCAGTACACGGCTAATGCAGATTTGTCAGCTGTGAATCTCCAATTGCAGCACATCCCAAAGGTGCTCTGTTGGATTGAGATCTAGTGACTGTTGGTCAATTGAGTGGTCATGAAGCCCTTCTGAGAAAATCTAAGGTTGGTGAAATGGCATGTTATCCTGCAGGAAGTAGCCATAATATGGATTCGCCATTGTTGGAAAAGTTGCCGCATTTAAATAATTTTTAAATAGTTCTAAGGTGCCCAAAATTTAACTATTACAACCAGCGTATACAAGGCAAGATGGAGCAATGCTCTTATGGCAAATTCTGACTTGAAGGAACCCTGTCCTAACTGTACTCAACACACGATAAAAAGTATTGTTTTCTTCATTTAATTGAGAGAGTTCACAGTATATTTCTGCGACGTTGCTGCTGAATCAACTGCTTAAACTGCTTTGTCAGTGATAACCTTAGGTGCTCATTATGTGCTTTGTTCAGTGCTAAATACTGCTAATGTTTCAGGATGGCATTTTATGTGTTTAGGTAGTTTACCTCAGATCCTGAAAATAAAATAATTAGTAAACATACGGTTTAAAAATGAACATTACAACTGTGATTCCACCAAAACATGTGCAAACCAACAATATCAGTATCTCAGTATGTGTTTTAAATAATGTTAAAGAGTTTTTTTTGTTTGTTTTTTTGTTCTGTTTTATGTATTTATTCAATTAAAAAAAAGCTTTGATTTGTTTATTTTGCACTTCTGAATGCCTCTGGTTTTTAAATGTTTTTGTTGTGTTACGTCACAACTGGTGCAGAAAGCAAAATTGCTTGTCACAGAAATCTTGACCTATCATATGTTTTTAAGACACTTTGTTACACTAAGCAATGTTTTTCTGTCCGCTATGGTCTAGTTTTTGTGAGTATATGTGAACTGTAGTGTAAGAACATAATTTAAACATTATTTTCAAGCAAAAATGTGAAACTTTCATGCAATTTTGCCTGTTCGATTACATGAGAATGATGTTTCAGAACTGAAAATGTGTTACAAAATTGTTGATTCAAGTTTTTGAAAATCCTGCATGTGTTCAGAGGGGTGTAGATTAAAGGCAAGAACCAACAAAGACACAATAATAGTGGAGTAGATGGTAATGTTTTTTGCTCTAGTGTTTCCTTGGGCTTCATCAGCAAAGTGTGGATTTACTTAATATTACAATCGAAAGCAGAGACACATCATAAACACGCTCAAATTGTGCATACACATTAGCGTGTTGCCACATCCCTAAAGGTACTGTTAACTAACAAAGTGACTACCAGGAAATACAATCCTGGCATACAAAGTACAGCACTTTTGGCCATTTTTGCAGATTGGATGTTATCATGTAAATATGAAGTTTTGTGAAAGAAATGTTTAGAAATCATAAAAATCCATATTTTCAAATTTGGAGCAATAAGATTGATTTCATTTGGATTGTGAACAGTTTATTATATCTTTTTATTTTACGTTAAGATTTCTGTAAGGAGATAACATTTTTCAGTGTCAGTATTAAAAATCGGTATTGTGATTTTAGGGCGAGGCAGTGGCGCAGTAGGTAGTGCCGTCACCTTACAGCAAGAAGGTCGCTGGGTCGCTGGTTCGAGCCTTGGCTCAGTTGCCGCTTCTGTGTGGAGTTTGCATGTTCTCCCTGCATTCGCTTGGGTTTCCTCTGGGTGCTCCGGTTTCCCCCACAGTCCAAAGACAGGTGGTACAGGTGAATTGGGTAGGTTAAATTCACCGTAGTGTTTGAGTGTGTGTGAATGTGTATAAGGGGCTGGAAGGGCATCCGCTGCGTAATAACTTGCTGAATAAGTTGGCGGTTCATTCCGCTGTGGCGACCCCGGATTTATAAAAGGTACTAAGCTGACAAGAAAATGAATGAATGAATTGTGATTTTATATTTCTCAAATGAGGGAGAACGGTATGTTTCCAGAGTGGAATAACACTATAACTCCAATTCATCATATCACCTTAAACCACTAAAGATCTGATTCTCGCATCTTAGTTTTAATACAGTAACAGAACATTTAGGTTAATATTGAGAATTATTATTATTATTATTATTATTATTATTAGTAGTAGTAGTAGTAGTAGTAGTAGTAGTATTAATATCTAAAAACAGAAAATACAGTATGAACAATGTACAATACCTTCTTACAGTACTAGCAATAACAATAAACAAACAATAAATAAATAATAAATAAATAAATAAATAAAAATGAAATGCAGACATTATAGCTAAATTTTGTTGTTTATTTATGAATATAGACAAGAAATAGAACATGAAAAGAACTGGCAAATCACCCCTGTGTTTATGCTACTACAAACTGTCCTTGCGCTCCACCATCTCGCTATATTCATTCATTCATTCATTCATTCATTTTATTTTCGGCTTAGTCCCTTTATTATTCTTGGGTCGCCACAACGGAACGAACCGCCAACTTATCCAGCAAATGTTTTATGCAGCGGACGCCATTCCAGCTACAACTCATCACTGGAAACACCCATACACACTCATTCATACACATACAATATGGACAATTTAGCTTACCTAATTGACCTACAGCGCATGTCTTTGGACTGTGGTTGAAACCTTAGCACCCAGAAGTAACCCACGCAAATTTTGTTTTTTGGAATTATACGGTTGTTCATCTCATGCACTTAAATATTCTTCTGTAAACCTCACAGTGATTCTTTGAGTTTCTGTTATCCATCAGTTGAACCAGTCTGGCCATTTTGACCTTTTTTCACACCAGTCTCTGTAAACCCCAGAGATGGTTGTGCGTGAAAACCAGTCTGGGACCAACAACCGTGTCACATTCATAGTAACTTAAATCCTTTTTCTTCCTCATTCGGTTTGAAGCGGTAATAGTTCAGTTTTGGTCACAATTTATACAATTAACTACTTGTTTTTTACCCTCATAATATTAAGATATTAACTGTTTGTTAGTAGTTATAAAGTATGATTTCATTCCTAATCATATCAAAACCATACAGTCTACCTTACTAACTATTAACAAACAGTTTATTAGTTTAGTTTAGTTTAGTTTGATAAGCGAGTAGTGTTAGTTAATAGTCTGTTAATTCCATAAGTTGTGACCTACACTAAAAAGTTAACCACTAAACGTATGTAATGTGATTGGCTGGTTACTTACAGTATTTATGTTAATAAGCACCTTAAAAGTGAGCATACAATGTACACTCTCAGAAATTAAGGTAAAAGAGCTGTCACAGGTGGTATCTTTTCAAAAGGTACAAATTTGTTCCTAAAAGGTCCATAATAATAGCGTGAGGGTACATATTTGTACTTAAAATGTACAAAAGTGTTCTTCCTAAAATCTGTAGGTACTAATATATACTTTAGAGGTACCAATATGGACCCTTTAAGTACAAATGTGTATCTTTTGAAAAGGTACCACCACAGTGACAGCTCATGACCTTTATTTCTGAGAGTGTATACAAGTAGAACTGGTCATAGCTAAATTAAGCTTGTTCTAAATTGATGATTGTCACATTGCTATTGTTCTGAACAGAATCAACACTCAAATAATAGCACTATTGTGTTTAAGAATCTGCAGAATCTGAATTGTTGACTTTCAGTTGTTGATTCCACTATTTTGCTGTTGATCTCTGTGAAGCTGGAATTTGTATTGTATAAAGTGCTGTGCACATACACATATTCCCTCTAGATGGATGTGAAAGCCATTGTCTTAACATGTGCTACAACATGCACATTACACAATGGATAAAGCAATGAGGGTGAGCACAGACATTACAAGTTTTTAATTTGAGTATGATGACATCTTTTCTGACACATTTGCCTCTGTATTGCTGGAAACAGCCCCTTCAAGCAAGTTATATCATTCTCAAATTGACATTTACATATTTACCCAATTTGTCCACGTCTAAGTGGTTACATTCTTAATTTTTTTATTTTATTAATATTTTTTTTTTTGTGCTTTTGGACTGGGTTATTAATCTGATTTCTAGCATCCATGTAAATGTGGCTGCTGAAAGAGCCTTTTAAGTCCCATTAGCTGCAAATCCTGGGCTAATGCGACACGTGTGGCTTGGCCAGACCAATTAATTGAAAAAAAATCGAGCACAGGCATTGACTTAAAAGCCCCACTGGGTCATAATAGGTATCCAGAATCTTATTAGCACAGGTGACATGTGTTACATATGGGTAATAGCTTGCCAGAGTTTGTCCTTGATTTAATAGTTAACAGTCACACAGTTTGAATCGCGACACGTTGTGTTTATTTTGTTACAAGCATGCAGTAAGACTCTAATGCTTTAATGGAGTAAATGCTGGTATGTAACTTTCAGATTAGAAGACATTGGAACAAATAAAGATTAGTTTGATCAATTGATTACTAACTGAATTATAAAACATAATAAATTATAAAATTATATTTTAACTTCGCTGGGTCACTGGTTCGAACCTCGGCTCAGTTGGTATTTCTGTGAGGAGTTTGCATGTTCTCCCTGCGTTCGCGTGGGTTTCCTTCTGATGCTCCAGTTTCCCCCACAGTCCAAAGACATGCTGCAGGTGAATTGGGTAGGCTAAATTGTCCATAGTGTATGAGTGTATGAGGTTGACAGGCCCAGAAGACAGGAATGGGTAAAAAAGTTGTTATCATATGGACAAGTCTAAGTGGACGACTTCTTCCAAAGAGCCAACCCCGCAACCATGCGGGACTAAGGCCAAAGAACAAGAAGTATAGAGATTTTTAACTAATAGCTACAATGTTTTCCCTGAACTCATATTTTATAATCAAAATGGCTTACCCTGTAAGAAATGCTGGGTTCTATACAACTCTTTCATATTGTCCCAACAACAAATTGATTAAGCTAACTTGTGATTTTTACAAATTTAAGTAGATTGAATATACAAATTAAGTTGTTCCAAAAAAAGCTTAAGAATTGTGTTGTTTTAACTCATTTTACTGTAATTAGGTAGCTTGACTAGGTAGCAAAATATTTTTTTAAGTGTACTTTAACGTCTAAATCATTTATTTATGTAGTAAAATGTATCCAGTGTAAGTCCCCATTCTAAAAGTATTGAATTAATTTTGCTATATTTGTTAAAATCACAAACAGACTACTTTATAAAGATAGACTCGTTATCTTTAAATCAAAGGAGAAAATGTACTTATTTACTTTAAAGGCTCTCTTAGGTAAATTACCATCCTATCTTTCTAATTTGTTAACATTTCCCATAAATAACCAACACACAATCTAGTTCCTCTATTCGTTTAACAGTCCCAAGGGTATTGTCAGAACTTGACAAACGTGCGTTTTCCTTTATGCTCCTATGGCTTGACACACTTCTGACTCAGTACTTTTAAACATCTTCTGTACAACATCTTAAAGGATACTTGTAATTGTTTTTTATGATTTGATCTTTTAATGAATTGTGATTTTGTCATTTTGTAGTATTGTTTTTGTTTTTTTTGTTTTTTTTATGTGTGATTTCAATGTGAAACTTTATGTGCTGTCTGCCATCTTGACCAGGTCTACTGGAAGAAGAGACAGCACTGTCTCAATGTGATCTCCTGGCTAAATAAATGAAATTAATAATAATAATAATAATAATAATAATTGTTGAGTTTGTCGCACCAAAAAGCCTCATTGTATAAACCTCAATAAATTTCTTTAACTTACACCTAAAAGAATGAAGTTTTTTCCAACTTGTTTGTTAATGAAAACTGTAATAAGTTAACTAATTCATGTATTTATAACAAGCTGAAGTATTTTTTTTTTTTTTGGACTTTTCGGTTGTTCATCTCATGCACTTACATATTCTTCTGTAAACCTCACAGTGATTCTTTGAGTTTCTGTTATCCATCAGTTGAACCAGTCTGGCCGTTTTGACCTTTTTTCCACACCAGTCTCTGTAAACCCCAGAGATGGTTGTGCGTGAAAACCAGTCTGGCACCAACAACCATGTCACATTCAAAGTAACTTAAATCCTTTTTCTTCCTCATTCGGTTTGAAGCAGTAATACTTTAGTTTTGGTCACAATTTATACAATTAACTACTTGCTTATTACCTGCGTAATATTAAGATATTAACTGTTTGTTATAAAGTATGATCTCATTCCTAATCCTACCCAAACCCTAGTCTACCTTACTAACTAATAGCAAACAGTTTATTAGTAGTTTATGAAGTGGGTAGTGTTAGTTAAGTTGTGACCTAAACTAAAATGTTAACCACTAAATGTATGTAATGTGATTGGCTGATTACTTGATTAAAGGCAATAATAATAGTAATAATAATAATAATGATAATATAAATTTTTTTGAGTTTGTCGCACCAAAAAGCCTCATTGTATAAACCTAAATAAATTACTTTAACTTACACCTAAAAGAATAAAGTTTTTCCAATTTTTTTGTTAACGAAAACTGTAATAAGTTAACTAATTCATGTATTTGTAACAAGCTGAAGTAATTTGTTTAAATGTTCACTTTTTAAGGTGTGTTAAAAAATAATTAACTACTTGCTTATTACCTACTTATTTAGATATTAACTGTTTGTTAGTCGTTATCTTTTCCCTGATCCTATACCAAGCCCAACTTCTACCTTGTTGGATTAATTTAGCTATATATGTTAAAATCACAAACTGACTGCTTTTATAAATCATTTTTGTGTTAGTTGCACTGCAAAAGCCTCATTGTCTCAACTTAGATAAATCACTTCTTACACCTAAAAGTATTAGGTTTTTCCAACTTATTTATTAATGAAACCGTAATAAGTTAAGTGGAAACTGCTTTATTCGTGTTGTAACAAGCTGAATTAATTTGATTTTCTCTTTTTACAGTGATAAAAAAAAAAATAATAATTATCTGCTTGCTTATTATCTGCTTAACATTAAGATATTACCTGTTTAGTATTGATAAAGTATGATCTTATCCCTAATCCTTTACCAAACCCTACAGTAAGCTCAACTTTTACCTCATTGGATTAATTTGGATATATATGTTAAAATCCCTAAGTGATTACTTTATTAAATATTTGCTGTGTCTGTTGCACTGAAAAAGCCTCATTATATCAACTTAAATAAATAACTTTAACATCGTACACCTAAAAGAATGAACTTTTTTCAATGTATTTATTGCCGAAAATTTACAAATTAGGAGGAAACTAATTAATTCATGTAATTGTAACAAGCTTAACCCTCGTGTTGAGTTCACATCCAGTCCTTTACTTTAGTGTTCCCAGTCAAAACTGACCGTTCTGTTTTAACTGGTCTTATTATTAGCACGCAAAAATAAAAAATAAATGAAGAAATAAATAAAATAAAATAAAATAAAAAACTTTTTCAACATCAAACCTAATTTATAGAATTACACATGAAATAACTGCAATGAAATTAGAAACAGGCACTGAAAATGTATTACAAAATGAACAATAGAAGACAGAAATCTAAATAATTTGTTTCATTACTAGACAGCTCGCTAAAATAATTATCTCAGGGTCTGACCAAAAAAATTTGAAATTTTAATCCATCTGAATGATTTATAAACCAGCAGAGCACAAATAAAACGGTATACTTTCCTGTGTATTGAGTGCTTGAATTTCCATTCAGTCCTTTAATTGGACTACAACTGAGATATTCGGTGAGCATGAACAAAGGACTAGCACTAGTTATACTTGGATGCTAATGGTCTAATCCAATAAAATAATGGATGCTAAGCTACTGTGTTCAACAGAAGAAACTCATAAATAATAATAATAATAGTAATAAATTTTATTTGTAATGCGCTTTTCTAAGCTAAAAGTGCTCCTGCTAAACCCAGAGATAAGCTAAAGAACACTGAAAAAAAAGTGTTTCATGCAGAACTGTTGCAAACACTTTATTTGTGTTGAGTTTAAACAAACAAATTAAGTTTAATAATGTTTAACGTAATTTGTTTGTTTAAATTCAGCCCAAACAAATTGTTTACAACCTTTTAACGGAAAAAAAAAGAGTAAATCCAAGGAATCATCTTTGAATATTTTTTTTTCAGTGAAAGAAAGAAAGAAAGAAAGAAAGAAAGAAAGAAAGAAAGAAAGAAAGAAAGAAAGAAAGAAAGAAAGAAAGAAAGAGAGAGAACAATAGGCAATCAGATGTAAAACACAATATTGTGAGTGTTTTAGGAACACGACAGGAAGGTTAAGTAATTTAAGTGTTCGCTTTTTACAGTGTATCAAAAAATAAGCCAAAAGAAATCAAAGAAATATTGTATGTAAAAATAATATTGAAATGGAACATGTGAGAAATAGGACAGAAAATTTAATAATGAAATCAAATCAAATCAGTGAGAGATTCAAGATTTCAGATTTTGCTGTTTAATGGACAAAATTAAATCGCCATTAACCATTTAAGTGTTGAAAACGTTTTAGTGTGTCTTTCTTCTGTTAAACACCAAATAAGTTATTAGAAAATTGCTAGTAGCTGACACCCATAGCTGACTTTAGTATTTTTTCCCTACAATGAAGGTCAACAGGTACCATCAACCAGCATTTTTTATAAAATGTTCTTCTGTGTTCAACAGAAGAAACTCATAAATAAAAATATAATAATAGTGATACATTTTGTTTGTAATGCGCTTTTCTTATACTCAAAGCGCTACAGGCAAAATACTAGAACGCAAGGCAAGTAAAACAGCACAACAATAAAAGATGCAATAAAACAATAAAAATATGAACCATAAAATATAAATAAAAAGTTAAACAAAATGATCATCCTAAGGTAAAAGCAATGCTAAAAAGGTCAGTCTTTTTAACAGTCCAGAGAGCCAGCATTCCTAATGCTGATGGGAGTGCATTCCAAAGCTTAGGCGCACTGTGTGAAAAAGCCCTCCCACCCATGGTGTTGAGTTTACACCGTGGCTGATGCAATGTAAGTCCCGATGCAGAACGAAGACTGCGAGCTGCGAGGGTGAGGGTCACCAGGTCGCAGATGTAACTGGGTAACCCATGCACTGCTTTGACAGTTAAAATCAAGGTCTTAAAATCAATCAGTGATTTAACAGGAAGCCAGTGTAATAGCACAGGAGTAATATGGTGGCGTGATGATGTGTGTGTTAGCATCCGTGCAGCAGGATTTTGTAAATATTGTAGTCTTCTTAGAGCTTGCAGGTAAAAACTCAAAAGTGATAAAGGTTTAAAAGACTAAATGATGGGGTAATTTAAAATGGTAAGCAACTCAACCCCTTTAGTGACATGAATGAATGAGCCAAATATTTATAACAATCCTAAATGTATGGAGATGATGT
Source organism: Danio rerio (assembly GCF_052040795.2). Taxonomy (NCBI): domain Eukaryota; kingdom Metazoa; phylum Chordata; class Actinopteri; order Cypriniformes; family Danionidae; genus Danio; species Danio rerio. The sequence continues at coordinate 57,427,847 of NC_141023.1, forward strand.
GATTTTTACATTCCAGATTTTCTACTCCTTTCATTCACTTCAGACCAATCTAGTTCGTGTGAATACAGATATTATGAAATCCTTCTCCTCTATGTGTGCATTTGCCTGCACTTTGATCTTTTTATTGATTTATTTTTAACATCAACCATGTCTCTTTTATTCCCTTTATTGTCTCATTCACATTCTTTTCATAAAAATGACTAAAATGAAACATCAGAGGTAAGTGCTTCTGAAGGACGCATGTAAAAATAAATAGCATATGTCCTTCAGAAGCGAAGCATTTACCTCTGAAGCTTCCATTTTGACATTAAAGAGTAATACTGCTAAATTAACATAATAAAGGTCATTTATGTACAATTTAACATTGATTTATTATGTAATTTAGATTATGCAATTTAGATTATATATTTATTCCACAGCTCTTTGTCTAGAAGTCAGTACACACTCAGAAATAAAGATACAAAATCTGTCACTGTGAGGGTACCCTTTAAAAAGGTACACTTTTGTATCATACAGGTGAACATTAGCACCTTTTGGGTACACTTTTGTACCTTTAAGTCTCACTCGAGTTCCTTTTTGATACTATTGTAAGAATAGGTTTTAACCACAGCGGGTCGAAGTTTAGTTCTGACGAATGACTAAAAAGTTATCAGCATGATGGTAAAAAAACTGTTAATTTCTAGTCAAACCATTCTTCTGCAATTTTATACCAAAAACGGTAATAAGGGCAGTACATTATTAATAGCTTAAAATGTGAGAGAGCGCTGATATTATGTGATTGTATTGTATTGCAATATGGAGGGCGAAGCAGTGGCGCAGTAGGTAGTGCTGTCGCCTAACAGCAAGAAGGTCGCTGGGTTGCTGGTTCAAACCTCGGCTCAGTTGGGATTTCTGTGAGGAGTTTGCATGTTCTCCCTGCGTTCGCGTGGGTTTTCTCCGGGTGCTCCGGTTTCCTCCACAGTCCAAAGACATGCTGCTTTGGCTAAATTGTCCGTAGTGTATGAGTGTAATAGGGTGACAGCAGTGGCGTAGCGCAAAATGCGGAGGCCCCCCTGCAGGGATCGCTGACGGGGCCCCCTGATAAGGGGGGGGGGGGGATACGTCATACGTCAATTTGCATATCACTGACGTCATCACGTTCTACCGTTTCTGTTTAACAGCCTATGGTTAATAAAGGGGTATTTATAATTGCACTACACTTTATATAAGCATGTTTAATTAACTAAATTTATTGCTGTTTGAATACAGTATATCATTATAGATGTGTAACGTTAGTGAATGTGCAGTAATCTCTTATATGTAATAAACTCAGACAAGTTCAGAAACTGTCACTAAAATATCTGTGATTGTGAACAAGAAAAGAATAAACGGTCCAAATAAATTGTTAAAATAAAGTAGAAGTAGATCGGTTAGACTGTACAAGGGAAATACCTTCACACTGCCTGTGCTAAATCATTTGTCGTCGGTACGCAGAGGGGTGATCTGCTCTCGGGCTGCAGGTGGGAGAGGCTGCTGTAGAGGACTGACTGGGCCGCCTGTCAGTGCTGTGAGGCGGGGGAGGGGCCGGCGGCATCACATGCAGCTCGTTAAGAAGATTAGGGACGGTACAGTATGGACAAATGACAGTCTAAAAAAATCTCCAATAACACACAAAAAAGTCGCTAGATTTGTCGCTAGGGGGGTCTGAAAAGTCGCTAAATCTAGTGACAAAGTCGCTAAGTTGGCAACATTGGGGGCAAGCAATCAGAATGAAGTAGTCCACCGCTTGAGAGGTTTTGAGAGAACACAGACCTGTGAACTTTGGTTCTGACCACAGTTGTTCCCAACAGTTTATTGAAAATCGCGACGACGCGGGCCCCCTAATCACGCGGGGCCCCCCCGTCCGCTACGCCACTGGGTGACAGGCACAAGACGACAAGCCGGCCGGCCGGCCGGAAAGTGTAAAAAAAGTCGATATATATGGACAAGTCTAAAATGGCTTGTTCCAAAGAGCTGACCCCGCAACCATTGGGTACTTGAAGAAGGCAGAAGAAGAAGAAGAAGAGGAAGAGTATTGTATTGCAATATGGAGCAATTAAGTGTTGATGTTAAATCAAAAGTAATTCACAAATACTTGAAAATGAAATGATTTAATGACAGTATCTCTATATTTAGCACAAAATAATTGTATAAAATTATAAAAAATGAAATGATAAAACATATGATATAAATTGAACCCAGCTTAAATGTAAAATTAATGTTACCAGAGGTAGAAGGAGAGACACGGGGGAGGGAGAGAGAGACAAAGAGGGCAGGCCCGGAAGTTAGCCTGATTGCAGTAGAGCCAGAGAAGATAGACTCCAGAGGAGGAGAGGAGCAGAGCAGGAAAGCACAGAAACGGAAAAGAGAGAGTAGGAAAAGAGACGGAGCAGAGTTTACCAACTATTTTGTATCTTTTTTGACCATGTGACTAAAAAGCCCAAACGCTGAGACATTCAAACTGACCAGTCAACATGTGACCACATCGCAAAAACCCCCAAAGTCCACATATATGCCCTGATCTTATATCTGCCTTTGGAGTCAGTATGGACCTTCTTGACCTTTTGTCATATCAACAAATGCATATGATAATTTAGCCTCTTACGCTATGAAAAACATACATGGTAGGAACAAAAATGTACATTTTGAAAAGGTACCGCCTCAGTGACAGATTTTGCACCTTTATTTCTGAGAGTGTAAATTAGAATGGAAATTCATTTTGTCGCTTTCTACAACATCAGACGCATCAGCCTTTGGCATGACTATTTTAACAACACCTATTAAAATATTGCTATATTACCATTCACAATGTCATATTCTCGCAACCTTCTAAAAATCAACATCTTTTTGTAGAAATTTAAAAACCTGTGGAGATAATTATGGGAGGAAAGAACACCCGCCAAGCCAGTTGATGGAAGGAAAACAGACATTCCAATACACACACACACATAAAAATACTATAATTTGTCAAATATGCTATACTATAATGTTTTTGAATCATACTATAGTCAAGTGTATTGCACTTTATATATTATATTTACAATACTTATATAAAGAATGCTACAGCATATTAACTTAAGTGATTTGATAATCTGTAATAAAAACTGTAGTAGGCTTATAATTTAGTTTGTACTGTGGTATATTGTAGTATGATTATATTATAGTAACTTAGTGATACAAAACATAAGTACATCATTTGGTAATTTGTTTATATTATTGTAGATGTTGTACTGCCAGAACAATTAAAGAACAATAGATTAATTCAAGTACTTTACTATAGTATAGTTTACCATCATTTACTATATCTTTTTATGGGGGCAGTTGCTGTTGTTTTTTTCAGTTTTAAGATAAATTTCTCAGCAATGGTGTTGTTTGAATATGCACATGATTGCTTTAAGCAAATTTCAAAGACCAGCTAGACATGTAAACAACATTAAAACTGGGTTTACACCACATGAGGTCTAAAAAAAAAAAAAAAAAAAAAAAAACAGCACCACAACGTATTGTTTCTACATTTCATTATTATTAATTTTATGGTAATCATTTTTTTTTCTAACGAATACAGGTCACACAGTTTTCTTACTTAGTTTTTACTATTTTTTTTTACTAAGTTTTCTAAATATCTAACAATTCCTAAATCAAGAAGCAGACTTGCAAGTAATCACTGTAATTCCACCACAGCCACTCATGCACTACCATACACTCTATTAGGTACACCCTACTAGTATAGAGTTGCACCCCCTTTTTGCCTTTCGAACTGCCTTAATCCTTCGTAGCATAGATTTAACAAAGTACTGGAAATATTCCTCAGAGATTTTGCTCCATATTGACATGATAGCATCACGCAGTTACTGCAGATTTGTCTGCTGCACATTTATAATGTGAATCCCCCATTCCATCACATCCCAAAGGTGCTCTATTGGATTGAGATCTGGTCACTGTGGAAGCCATTTGTGTACAGTGAACTCCTTGTCATGTTCAACAAACCAGTCTGAGATGATTCATGCTTTATGACATGGTGCATTATCCTGGTGGAAGAAGTCATCAAAAGATGGGTACACTGTGGTCATAAAGGGATAGACATGGTCAGCAACAATACTCAGGTTGGCTGTGGCTTTGAAACAATGATCAGTTGGTACTTATGGGCCCAAAGTGTGCCAAGAAATGATCCCCCACAACATTACACTACCACCACCAGCCTGAAATATTGATACAAGGCAGGATATATTCATGCTTTCATGTTGTTGATGCCAAACTCGGACTCCACCATCCGAATATTGCAGCAGAAATTGAGACTCATCAGACCAGGCAACATTTTTTTCCAATCTTCTATTGCCTAATTTTAGTGAGCCTGTGTGAGTTGTAGCTTAGAATTGTAGCCAACAATCATGCCGCATTTAAAGTCACTTAAATCACATTTCTTCCCCTTTCTGATGCTTAGTTTAAACTAGCTTGAGTGGCTGATCACAAAATTTGCATTGACGAACAGTTAGACAGGTGTACTTAAATTAGCCAGTGAGTGTATAGGTGCATCCCAAATCGCATACTTATGCACTATTCTACGCCATTTTGTAGTATAAATAGTGTAAGTAATGCGTTTCCACTGAAAACTCTAAAAATAATGTTAAGTGCACTTAAGTGTTAAATATTTTAAGTGCACTTAAATTACCCGGATGACGCACTCATTCAACTGGTAAAATGAAGTGTGGAATGTTAGATACTTCACGCACTCAGCGACCGCAGCTTTGCTCACGTAGCGGAAGGGGCGTAGCTATAGGGCACACGTTAGATAACTTCGTTTATTTTGGATTGTGAAAGCAAATTTCTCCTATGAGAGTGATTATAGCACCTCCCCATGGAGAATGCAGCATTATTCACAGCCGGTGTTATTTGGTACTTCATTTATTTCAGTAATTTAGCAACCGTCAAACGTCATCAGGGACACAGGTTGAATTTCCGCTTAGTAAAAAAACATTAGTGCTCTATTTGTGATGACACTACATACATATACTATGCTGTTGAGTGCATAAGTACATAGTGCATGAGTGCATGTAGTTCTTGCTCCCTGATTGCCATTTTTGGGATTTTTCCCATGTCATATAATCTTACAAGGACACAATCTGATTGCATATCTTGTATTGTACTCCTGGCCAAACAACTATGTTGCTTAGATTAAAAAAAAGAAAGATACAACACAGTGGATCTGTGATGTCCTCTTCTTCCTAAACTTAGAAAAAAAATTACACTTTCTAGAGGTTTATCTAACCCAGGGGTGCCCAAACTTTTTCATATAAAGCGCCAAAAACCAAATATCATTATGAGCTGTGGGTCGAAGGAAAATATACTAAACTATATTACATTAGGGTTGGCATGGTTAATTTCTAAGTTATTTCATAAAATTTAAATAGAGATTAAAAAAAAACACGTTACTTTAAATTGTAATTTAACTAATAAAGTTTAACTTTTAAAATGATAACTTAGTTTTCACTCAGTTTACTATTTTTTTCTTACTGAGTTTTAATCCAAATATCTAACAATTCCTAAATCAAGAAGCAGACTTTTTGATGCATATCCTGAATGTAATCCCCAGCCACTCATGCACTCCCATACACTCTATTGGGTACACCTTACTAGTACTGAGTTGCACCCCCTTTTGCCTTTAGAACTGCCTTAATCCTTCGTGGCATAGATTCAACGAGGTAACTTATTGCAATAAAAAACTTAACAGTGAACAGTGGAGTTCAAAGCTGAATACACTACTCAAAAAAAATAAAAAATCTACCATTGCCAATACCATGAATTGCTCAAAGCAAGTGTGCCGCAAGCCTGCGTTTGAGTGAAGGTCTCGGCCGTTAGATCGCCCCCTGGGGGCTGGCTGCAGTACAAGTCATAAAGCCCGCCTCCTCCGTGTTAATGAAGGAGACTTGAGCCCAAATAAAAATTATTACACCTGCAATAAAATGTCCCGAAAGATGGTTCTGGTCGATTAAGGCACTGATTATTGTGCTGAAATAGGTGCAGATCTTCATTTTTGTAAACAGTTTGTTTTTAGCAGTAATTTAATGCTGGGCGTGTCATCGTGATTGACAGCTGTGATTGACAGTTTCTCAAAGCAGCGCGTCTGAGCTTCGGCAGGAGTCTGAAGTGTTATTATTCGATTTCTGTGTTATTTTACCATGATAAAATGAGTTCAGCGGTAAACTATAGTTTCTGACATACATGATCCTGGTGGAACACTGTTTATTCGCTAAGGTCAGGGCTTTTTTCGGGCTTTATTAGTTTGCTTATACACGCCTAACCACCCAGATAGCAAAACACACTCGGGCCAGTTCCGGCTAGATTCTCGCCTGCCGGAGACTTACCCCTCAGAGCTCAGACTGACTACCTCTGCTGGACCTACTCCAGATGCCTGGACTCACTGCCCGATTCCAGCTGAGTCAATCGAGCCAGATGCGGCGGCCGAGCGAGCCGGCGCTACTGCATGCGAGCCGGAATCAGCCCGCGACGCCGCGAGTAGGTTATACGCTGCGGCCTGGAGCTGGCGCGATTGAATATATAAAACCCTCATATTTGTTAACGTTATTACATCCATTTGTGTTAATATGACAGCAAACGCATGCTAAGAAGTTCGGGGGGCGTGGTTGATTTTACATAAAGCGTTTGGTTGGAAGCTCGACTCCGCTCATTTTCGCGGCTCCTCCTCTGGCTCCATCAGACAGTCCTTCTGTGCATGTCAAGGCTCCAATTTCAGCAGTCTTTTGCGACAGTTTGTGCCCGTCAAGCAGGCGTTTTGCACTCAAGGCGTTCAATGGGAAAAGGGGCTGTCGCGTCATCCATATTTTTTACAGTCATTGGCTCAAAGTCTCTGCATTGTCCTCTATCCATCAGGTGACAGTATAGCATGCACCTTTAATGTGCATTTTATGAATAATTTACATAAAATTATTGAAACATTTAATTTCAGTTAGCTTTTAGGAATAAAACAAAATATTACATTAGATTTGAAATGATCTCTAAACCAGGGGTGATCAGCCTTGTTTCTGGAGATTTACCTTCCCGCAGATTTTAGTTGCAACCCATATCAAACACACCTGCCTGTAATTATCAACTGCTGTTCAGGTCCTAATCAATTGGTTCAGGTGTGATTGATCAGGATTGGAGCTAAAATCTGCAGGAAGGTAGATCTCCAGGAATAGGGTCCTCATCAATGACTACATTTACATGGATATCAGTAATCAAATTATTTACCTTAACCTAATTAAGACAATAATGAGATTAAAGCATTTACATCAGTTGCTTTTTTAATAATCCTTTCAAGGTACCGTTTTACATGTTATAGTGCATACTTCGATAACGTTATTGCGTCACCATTACCTCCAGAGTTTGCAACTATGAACTGCTGGAAGAGTGGAAGTTCATACCAAATGCTGAATGGAAGAAAAAACCTCTGCATTTCACGATGCCGGTGGTGACTAAAATCAAAATACTCCACATGTCTTAATTCGATTTACTCTTTAGTTCGATTATGACCTTAATCTGATCAAATAAATCAAAAATGGCTGTTTACATGCTTGACTCTTAATCAGAGTATTGTCTTAATCGCATTAAAATCGAATCATTGGTGTCCATGTAAACATACACTGCAAAAAATGCTTTTCTTGCTTAGATTTTTTGTCTTGTTTCTAGTCTAAATATCTAAAATTTCTTATATCAGGAAGCATTTTTTAGACAAGCAAAACATATTGCCTTGATTTGAGAAATAATATGCCAATATTAAGTCAGTTTTTCCTTAAAACAAGCAAAATAATCTGCCAATGGGGTAAGCAAATTAATCTTGTTTTTTCTTTTGACGTAAGATTAATTTGCTTACCCCATTGGCAGATTATTTTGCTTGTTTTAAGGAAAAACTGACTTAATATTGGCATAATATTTCTCAAAACAAGGCAATATGTTTTACTTGTTTAGAAAATTCTTCTTGATTTAGGAACTTTTAGATATTTGGACTAGAAACAAGACAAAAAATCTAAGTAAGAAAAGCATTTTTTGCAGTGTACTTAGTCTTCCTCTTTTCTCAGATGGGATTGGGGGCCAAATCAAAGGTTACCGTGGGCCAACTTTGGCCTGCGGGACTTAGATGGGACATCTCTGATTTAACCAGTTTAAGAAATGTTTAGGATCCATTTAGGAAATATATCTAAAAACATGTTTTATTGTCAGATATCGAGTCCTTGTTCCAATAAATTGATTATTTGCCTTTCCTTAGTTCAAAGTAGAGTATATTGTGTGATACAGATTGTACAATTGTAGCTTTTGTTAAGCCACATGATTATGTACCTTTTTATTTGTTTGTAAGTTTATACTATCTGTAATATTTTAAATATAATTAGTGTAATTTGCCATAATCCATTTATAAAAAAGCGTATGAGTAAAAATTAAGTGAACTTTCCTTACACTAAATAATTTGGTAATGTTCATTCCCTCTTTCATTTTCTTTTCGGCATAGTCCCTTTATTATTCTGGGGTCGACACGGCTAAATAAAAAACCAACTTATCCAGCATATGTTATACACAGCGGATACCCTTCCAGCTGCAGCTTATCACTGGGAAACACCCATACACTCTCATTCAAACACTTACACTACAGCCAATTTAGCTTAACCAATTCACCTATAGCGCATGTCTTTGTGGGGGAAACCGGGAAACCGGATCAGGGAGAACATGCAAACTCCACACAGAAATTTGCCAATGTTTTAAGCAAAATAATCTTGTTTTCATTTTGAAATAAGATTATTTTGCTTATTATATACACATTATATCTGAAAACAAGACAATATTTTTACTTGTCTCTAAAATGCTTCGTGATTTAGGAATTTTTAGATATTTGGACTAGAAACAAGACTAAAACTCTAAGAAAAGCATATTTTTTTTTTGCAGTGTACAAGGGGATGCACTTAATATATGTCCGATCCGGTTTATTCAGCACAAATGAACCTCTAAGAACAGTCTTGAAAAGCTTGCAGAAAAGCTTACACCACTTTTCATCCCCTGTTTTAAAATTGGATCACCGAAAGTAACATCCTGTCATGTTTCAATGAGCAGTAGGTGCCCTGCTCGAAAAGCCCGATAGAAACTCTCAGCCATTTGCAGGTTAAGGGTTTACTTCCATTCCAGAATATAGCTCCGTTTAAAGAGAATGAGACCAGCTCAAATGGAGAGTAGCTTTTTCATTCAGCTTTAAATTGAAAAGCCAATTATTGTCAAAGAAGACGTCAAGGCCGAAGCAGGCAGACGGGCGTTTAGACGACATCCGTAACCGTGTGGGGTAACCTCAATTAACAGGCCTTCTCATGGCCCCGGCTTCCTCTCGCTCAGGCTTAAGACACCCAATTTTCTGTCAGTAATTAGTCAAATTACAAGAACGGAGAGGGATTTTTTTTCATTCCCCTCCACAGAACGAATGTTTGATTAGTTGAGATCAGCGGGAAGGGTCAGCGTGTCGAGTCAGTGTTCGCGGGGAATGTTATTCACAGAATTAATCTCCGTGGCTGTGGGTGTAATTGGGTCATTGAGGCGCGGAAAATGCGAACGGTGATCATTGTAATCGGTTGTGAGATGAATGTGCGCAGCATCATTAACTCAATGGGGAGACCGAGCAGTCTTATTCTCACCTAGAGAGACAGTTTGGCATTCGGCTCGCTTGAAAGACCTCTTCTCCTCTCTCTCTTTCTCTGGTGTCTGCTGACTGGTCATGGCATACTGAAGGACTGGTCATAAATAGCACAAGTCGGGATGCTTGTGTGTCCCAGCAGCGTCCAGCCATATTGGCAAAGGATGTGAGGAGATGAGACTCACATTCATGTTTTGGCCAGACCGCTGTGTGTTTGTGTGTGCATGTGTGAGCTGGAGCATGTGTGTATGGGAGACTAGAGGATAAAAAAAGCACATTTTGGATGAATAACAAGGCTGTTTTTATACTCTTTAAAGGTGAACTAATTTATCTGCCACTTGCAAAAAAAGATTGGCTAAATCTGGAACAGCACGCTACCACCATGGTAATCTTATTATTTAGCCATATAATGTAAAAAATATGCTAATTGTGTGTATATGTAGTGTACTTTTAGATGACCGACTGTATTCGTGGTATCCCACTAAGTACAAAGTGGTGAATGATGTATTCCACAGCAGGCCCGTGCAGAGACCGTCCGAAGGGCATGTGCAGGATAAATTTTTTGAAGAATGGGGGGGGGGGGGGGGTTGCGCACGTACTGAAGAGCGGTGTTCTCGCACGCGTTCTGATCAGCTGTGTTGTCGCGCGCCTACTGAAGAGCGGGACCGAGGGTGTGCCGCGTCGTGAGGGCACTTTTGATCATTTTGCAAGGGCACTTTCTATCCAAGACTAAAAAGGGCATGTGCACTGCACAGGTTGAGCCCTATGTGTGCACGTGCCTGTCCCACAGTGTAATGCATTTCCTTTGGAAAAAAAAAACAACTAGATTTAGTATTATTTTACGGTAACACTTTACAATAAGGTTTATTAGTTAATGCTTTTACTAATATTAACTAATCATGAACAACACCTGTACAGCACTTATTAATCATAATTGATCCTTTACTAATGCATTATTAACATTCAAGTCCATGCTTGTTAACATTAGTTAATGCACCATGAGTTAACGTGAACTAATAAAGAACTACTGTATTTTCATTAACTAACATTAACTAACATCAATAAAAACTGTAGTACATGTATTGTTCATTGTTTGATCATGTTAGTAAATGCATTAATTAACAAAGTAAAGTGTGACCTATTTTACTATTTAGATTAGATAATTAGATTTTTTCCAGGGTAACACTTTAGTTTATGTAACAATTCAGAATATAAACCACTGCCTTATTACCTGTCTACAATTAAGGTATAACCGGTTTATTGCTTCTTATAAAGTATGGTGTTATTGTTCAACCCTAATCCTACCCCATAACTAAACCTGACTAATAAGCTGCTAATTAGGAGTTCATTGAGGTAAAAGACTTAATTCATTGTTCGTTAATAGTGAGAACTTATTAACGAACTTATTAACTTAAATTAACAACCCAAGCTCATTCTGGAAACGTAGCCCCGCGGACGTTTCTGGAGACCGCGATTTAAGTGGCCGGAGGTACGTACGGACGCGTTTAGTTTTTTTCGAGCGAACGCTACGGGGCGGTGTGGCGCCGCTCCGCTCCTCCTCTTCGCACTCGCCGGCCGATGGCTCGCCTCCGAGTGGAGGGGTTTTCCGATGCAACCAGTTTGTCCGCTTAGCTCACAGCGTTGCGTCGGCGGAGCGGAGGCCCCGGAGGAGGAGCAGGCCGCGGTGGACGACGACCGGGATCGAGTCCGGGGAACAGCCGTTCCGGAAATCAGGTAAGACGAAAAACAGAATCCAAAAAATAAGGGCGAGAATGCGGCGGGATCCGAAAACGCGGTCGAAATCGAAGATGAGGGCTTCTGAAACGGCTTTTGCGAACCGTCGCTCTGGTTAAGGGAAGGAGGAGGAGGAAGAGGAGGGCGGCCGAGTCAGCCGATCCGGCGGGTTTTCGCGCGAGAATGGCGTGGGCGCAAAAAAGCGCGCACATCGGCTACTCGCGGATCTGCGAAAACAAAAACCGCTCGAATACGTACCTCCCGGGACGTATCTCGCGGTCCGCAGAAACGTCCGCGGGGCTACGTTTCCACAATGAGCCAGAGTTGTAAATTAAAGTATGACCTTTTTTAGTATTGCATATAAATTTTTGACATTTTATTCTGAACCAACTTAAATTTTTGTGGACATAAGGGTCATATTGCAATGTTTCTATTTCAAATTTTGAATATATGCAATCAGACCCTTATCAAATAATACACATTTATACCATTGTAATTTTAATACCAGGCTTCCATCAGTTCTCAAACAAGTGTTAACATTTTATATAAAGCAAACTTAACTAGATACGTACTTCAAAAAATAAGATTAATGATAAGTACAATATGCTAATTGTGTACATAGTGTTTAGGGACAGGTTTGGTGGGATGGGTTGGTTTAAGGGTGGGTTAATGTGTAAGGTATGGGTCAATAGGTATGTTTCCATCCACCTATTTTTATGCTCATTTTGGATATGCACATAAAAACTGTTGATGGAAACGCCATTATGTGCTTACATTTTGAAAATGCACATAAAAAAACTGAGTAACTGAGTAGGATAAACTTTTTATTGTATAAGAAAAGATGCACATAAACTGCGATGGAAACACTTTTACCAAATTCCAGTATGCTTATTAAAAAAAGTCATGCGATTTTGTCACGAGATCATGTGATGATAGAATGTGTGTTAATGGACAAACCAGCAGACTGAGCACATTGTAAAGCACATGAAATGTTGATTTGGACATTCTAAAACAGTGGTCACCAAACTTGATCCTGGAGGGCCGGTGTCCTGAAGATTTTAGCTCCAACCCTAATCAAACACACCTGAGCAAGCTAATCAAGGTCTTACTAAGTATAGTTGAAACACCCAGGCAGGTGTGTTGAGGCAAGTTGGAATTAAATCCTGCAGGGACACCGGCCCTCCAGGACCGAGATTGGTGACCCCTGTTCTAAAATGTCTTAACCACTTCAGTATTAGATTTAATATATTGTTAATTACCTCTAGAATTAAGAGTGTCTGTGCTCCGCGTCTCATGCCTTCAAACTCCACAGCATGTTATTGTGTGTCGTTATTTGCCCAATTATCCATTTCTCAATGAAAATAGCCAATAATATTTTATTAAACAGTTTTATGCATTAAAGTAAGATATTTAGGTATAGATAAATATTACATTATCTATGTATGAGTCTGGGTTGCATTTTTGGATTGTGATCTTGGATTCATTTTAGAAAGGAGGTTAAGTGAAAAGTATTTTAACCCTGAAATGAAAGAAACTCTGGGTTTTCCTTTTAAAAAAGGCTGGTTTGTCAAACTCAAAAAAGCAGGGTAACTGAGTAGGATAAACTTTTATTCAATAAGATGCGCCTAATCTATGATGGAAACACTTTTACTAAACAAATTCCAGTATGTGCATTAAAAAAAAGGTTTGTTATAAGAGATCATACGATGATGAAAGTGTGTGTGAATGGACAAACCAGCAAGCTAAGAACACTGTAAAACATCTGAAATGTTGTTTTGGCCATTCCAAAATGCCTTACCATTTCAGTGTTAATGTATATTATTATTGACCTCCAGAGCATCTGGAGCACGTCAAGAGTGTCTGCTTTCCGCATCTCATGGCTTCAAATGCTCCCACGTGTTCATTGTGTGTCAGCATTGTCCTCTGAGGTGCAAGTACATTTATTAAATAAAGAAAAGATTGCAGCTTCTTCTACCACAGTAAATTTAGTTTTTACTGTTGATATTTGGTGCCAGTTTAATCAGGAAGTGATGATTTTGTTCTCTTAGACTCATTGGATGGAAGCGCTGCTTTATTTGCACGTCTTTTATGCATTATTAAAGTTTTGAATACATGAATTTAATTAATATATTTGGATGGAAACAGATTATTCCTACATTTCAATCACACAAAGAACAAATTCACGTACAAGAATGGCTTATCCTTTAATAAATGATTAGCTTAAATTTACTGTTCTTCGAGACATACTGTTACTTGATTAATGAAATGATTATTCTTTCTAAAAACTATTGTTTAGTTCTGCCTACATTCTAAATGTCATATCAACCTCTATCACTTGATCCACAAAAAAGGCAGACACACAAGTCCACTTTTAAATCTATTAAAACTGATATAAAAATGGTAACGTGTGCAAAAATGTTATAAACATCACACATAACATTACTTATTTTATTATACTTGAATATTGAAATACTTTACATGTCAAATTACGCATTAACTTGAGCAGCTGTTTTCCCACGCTGTCTCTGTTTCACTAATGCAGTAGTGTTGCTTTTGTAAATATATCCTCATACTCGCTATATACAAGTTCAGCTGGAGGAAGAAATGCTAATCTCTTTTTTTGAGATGTTGCAATGATCCTGCGTAATATCTGCGCTCTATTGATAATGCCTTTTTATAGTCGTGGTGTGCGCGCTTAACTCTGAGTTGGTCTACTACTATCTATTAAATTATATTATTATATTATATTATATTATATTATATTATATTATATTATATTATATTATATTATATTATATTATATTATATTATATTATATTATATTATATTATTGAAAATACTCATTCAAAATAGTGATATGTGCGGAGTGTAATCATTTATGCTAATCACTCCATATATATATATATAACTGACAAATACTAAGGGCCCTATCATACACCCGGCGCAGTGTGGCGCAAGACGCGGCGCAATAATCTTTTGGTAGTTTCAGCTTGGCGCAGGAGTAGTTTTGAGGCGTTGCGCTACGCTGTTTAAATAGCAAATGCATTAGCGCTCATTTTTGCGTCCATAGGCGTTTTGGTCTAAAAAGGAAGGCGTTCTGAGGCGGACCGCTGGCGCGTTGCTATTTTGAGTTACTATAATAGATTTTTCATTAGACCAAAACAAACCCGGTCTAAACTCTGGCACAGAGTTGCGCCTCGCTTATGCACTGCTTAATACGCACAAGAGAGCAATAGGCAAATATCTTTACATATGAAAACATTTTAATATTAAGGATATATATAGGATATAATAAGAATAGATATAGAATATAAATATAAAAGATTAAAATATTACAAAACATATTAATTTTTAGTCTACATAAATATGAAAAATCACTGCTTTTATGTCTTCTTCATCTCGGGAGGCTTTTTCAGTTCATTCATAACAATTTGCTTTTGTATAATGTTATTATTATTAGCAGTATTATTTATTATATCCATATTTATATTTTTTTTATTAAAAGAAGCTTAGATTTGCCCACCTGTCAAGTTTTAGACCATATGGGGCATGGCAAGTGTATTTGGAAATCAGTATTTTGACCACATTTGGTCATTATTGTTCATTTATTCGTTTTCTAGAAATTAGAACAGAATTTACAAATAGTTTTAAAACAAATATTTGCGCTTAACAAATGAAATTAATTATTTATAGGCTAATTGATGTCTGTGCATAAAGGTTTCCCTATCCAAGAGCGAAGGTGAAAGTAGTTCCATTATATCTCATTCTCACGCAGTAGATGTCTGTTTAACAGTTTTCTGTAAAAAAAAAACTGTCAACTTTTAACTGTTTGCTTGTGAAATGCTAATTTTTTCCACTTAGACTTACTTTGTGTCCTGTAAATAGCAAATGCGCTCTTGGCGCGACGCAGCTGACTCTTAAAGGGAATGGGAGATGAGACTCTTATTGGTTTATTCTCAAAACACACCTATAATTCATCAAGAAAATAAACTCAACCCTTTTAGCCCATGCTCCTTGGCGCAGAGCGCATTTTCCCGTCCGTAAATTAGCAAAAATGCGTTCTGACACGCCCTGAAAGCGTTTGCGCCCTGCGTTTTGCGCTCTTTGCATGGACCGTCAAAATTGAGCCCTAAGAGTTGACTCTATACATTAACCTGCCAAAGGAAACACTATTGAATATATTGATACTGACATGATAAAAAAAGTAAATAAATAAATAAAAATGACAGACTCCAGCTTTAAGCTTATACTCTCACCCATCACTCATAAACGGAAATTACACACTAGCATCAGCTCTCAAAACCTCTTCTGCAACCAAAGTGCTTCATCTCACAGAACATCCTGTTCCCCGCTGAGCACCAGCTCGATAATGCTGCCATTTCAGACATATTTATCATCGGAAAGGTAACGTTGGCATAAAACACAGAGACAAGTTTAACCAGGCAGTGGCCTCAGTCATCCCTCATTCAGTTCTGTCACTGTCTGTTTGCAACACATGGATAAATGCGTAACCAGCCTGCATCACAGCACTAATATTTCTCCGAACACATAATGGGAGGTGATGTGTTCAGGGTGCTGTGACGCTGCAGGACCCAGCGCTGGCAAGGCCGGCTGCATTATTTAGCTGGATTTGGCCAGGAGTTAAGAGCTGGCGGAGGGAAAGCGAGATGGACCTCGCATGTTGCAGCCGTTGCACAGGGATTTCTGCCGTAAGATCCCACACGCACAAAGCATTTACTATCCGCACTGATCTGTATGCAGCTCAGCTGCAGTGTTAACCTGACACGCATACAGATGCATTACGATTGTGATTGTGAGGAGTCAAATCTACTGTGATTTGGGAGAGATCACACTAAAATTAACAGCCTGTAGTTTTTCACCCTCACGTAAATCTGTTTTCTTTTGGGAAATACAAAGGGCCATGTTTCAGGGGCGGATCTAAAAAAATTGTTTATGGTGTGGGATGAAAATTATGAGGGCTGGCAGCACTGAAACAAGCATCATTGCATGGTTTTTGTGGACTCAATGAATGCTACACATGCAATGCTTTGCGCATTACTTTGCGGATTCGTTGTAATTAGCAAGCAACTACCAAAAGATGCAAAGTATAACAGTAATTCAGACATTTTTAAAGGATCCAAGAGTAGTGAGCAGGCCCGGATTAAGAATTCTATGGCCCCTGGGCACATTGTTTTGTAGGCCCCCTACCTAGCCGCACCCCTATAGTTGAATTTTTTTTTTATTTGTTGTATTTTTTTTTTAATAAAATTAATCTATAATTGCCCGCATTTTTTCAAGTAAATATTTATAGTCTAAGATTTAACTTATTTTTAAAGCATTTAAAGCACACTTTGATATATATATATATATATATATATATATATATATATATATATATATATATATATATATATATATATATATATATATATATATATATATATGCTATAATAATTTTTTAAAATTAAAAATGCAATTAAAGTGAGAATTATTAGTCCTGCTGGTTTATTAGACCTCCTGTATATTTTCCCCCAATTTCTAGAACGTCTAAACATAACAGTTTTAATAGTTAATTTTTTACTAATTTTATATTTGCCATAATGACAGCACATAAATTTAACTAGATATTTTTCCAAATAATAGTATTCAGCTTAAAGTGCAATCAAAGGCTTAACTGTGTTAATTAGGTTAATTAGGCAAGTTAGGGTTATAAAAAGTTGCTAATAATATTGACCTTAAAATTGTTAATTGTTAATTGTTATAAAAAATTAAAACTGCTTTTATTCTAGCTGAAATAAAACAAATAAGACTTTCTCCAGAAGGGACAATATTACAGGTAATACTGTGAACAAAGCCTTGCTCTGTTAAACATCATTTGGGAAATAATTTAAAATAATAAATAAATCTCAGGAGGGTGGAAAATTTTGACTTCAACTGTATGTATTTTTGGTTTCATGCAGCAATACGTGGATATTTTTGGTGTAAATATTTTCTTTACAAAGATTTGGTGTATGAAGAATGGATGGCAATTTATGTTCTACTTGCCGTTCAAGGCAGTTCTTGGACATAATAATACTTTGATGAGAGACTTTGACTAAGCGATTTCAGATATTTTATTATGTGGTCAATCTGCTGGTTTGTCCATTATTGTTGTAAAATGTAAATCCTATTACAATTTGTGTGCATCTTGGCATTTCCATTAAGATTTTTTATGCAATTTTGATGCAATGTTCCAAAATGTGCATAAAATAGGTGGATGTAAGCGTAGCTACTGCATCTTGGTAGTTTAGAACACAAATGAGCTATCCAGTCATTTATATATATATATATATATATATATATATATATATATATATATATATATATATATATATATATATATATATATATAGATTTATATTATTCCTAGTCATTTTTCCCATAGGCGACTGAATCGGAAGTTCTAAAACAGTCGCAAAAACAGGCGCACTTCCGCATTTTAGAATAAGGTCAATACCTGTCCAACTGCTTGTTAATGCAAATTTCTAATCAGCCAATCACGACATCAACTCTGTGGATTTAGGCATATAGACATGGTCAATACGATCTGCTGCAGTTCAAACAGAGCATCAGAATGGGGAAATAGGTGATTTAAGTGACTTTGAACGTGACATTGTTGTTGTTTTTAGCGTTCTTTAGCGTTCACAGAGAAAAAGAAAAAAATATCCAGTAAGCGCAAATGTCTTGTTGATTCCATAGGTCAGAGAAGCCAGACTGTTTCGAGCTGATAGAAAGGCAACAGTAACTCAAATAACCACTTGTTACATCCATCTCTGAATGCTCTGAACTTTGGGGCGGATGGGCTGCAGCAGCAGAAGATCACACCGGGTGCCACTTCTGTCAGCTAAGAACAGGAAACTGAGGCTACAATTCGCACAGGCAAAATTGGATAATAGAAGATTGGGAAAAATATGTTGCCTGATCTGATGAGTCTCGATTTCTGCAGCAACATTCGGATGGTATGGTCAAAATTTGGCGTCAACAACATGAAAGCATGGATCCATCTTGCCTTGTATTAATGGTTCAGGGTGGTGGTGGTGGTTAGATGGTGTGGGGAATATTGTCTTGCCATATTAGCACCAGCTGAGCATTGTGTCAACGGCCCAGCCTACCTAGTATTGTTGCCCACCATGTGCATCCCTTTATGACTAGTGTACCCATCCACTCATGGCTACTTCCAGCTGGACAACGCACCTTGTCATAAAGCATACATCATCTCAGACTGATTTTGTCACGTTTGTCAAAAACGGGAACAAAAGATAGCGGATTCAAGTGCAGATTTTAATATATTAAAGTGCAAAAACAGTGAACAAAAATCCAAAATATCAAAGTGCAAAGTAACAAATAAACAACAAAACAAGAAACTAAGACAGATAAACATGAACTAGACTAAAGCAAGATACGAGGCAAGATCAGGAACAACAACTAGGAAAAACAGACTTACTGGGTACAAGAAAGACAAACGACGCGATGACAAACTGTGGTTAAATGACAATATATAGTCCTGGTAATCACGGAGAATGGAAACAGCTGTGGTTGTAATCAATGTAAATGACAGACCGGGTGTGTGCGCGAAAGAATGCATGGAAATGTAGTCTTTATGGGCGCTGTAGTTTCACTCATTGTCCATTGAACTACAGCGCCCTCAGGTGGTCACTGACAGATGTGACAGATTTCTTGAATATGACAATGAGTTCACTGTACTCAAATGGCCTCCACAGTCACCAGGTTTCGATCCAGTAGAGCACCTTTGGGATGTGGTGGAACGGGAGATTCGCACCATGAATATGCATCCGACAAATCTGTAGCAGCTACGTGATGCTATCATGTCAATATGGAGCAAAATCTCTGAGGAATATGTCCGGTACCTTGTTGAATCTGTCACAAAAGATTAAGAAAGTTCTGAAGGCAAAAGTACAGTGGCCAAGAGAGCTTCATGCGCTGAAATTTATGAAAGCACACATAGTTACAAAAAACACCAGCAAATGAAGAAATGATCTTCATCAATTTGGCAACACAAGTGTTGCAAATTGGAACAAAACAAACAATTGAAGAAACGCGCCGCAAATCGGTCACAACACTTATATGGATGCTTTATTATGCCGTGACTGTTGCTCAGTGAAGTGATTGGTGGTCTTTAAAATGAGAATTGCTTTTCGTTTACTTTAACATCCTGATTACACAACAACATAACACATCCATATCTCAGCAGGGTCTATCATGTTTTTGGGTCCTCTTAAAACATTTCCACTGTGTTATGTGGACATTTGCAAGTGTTGCAACAAATTTGCAGCACATTTCTTCTGTTGTTTGTGTTGTGACCAATTTGCAACACGTGTGCTGTCAAATTGATGAACATTGTTTCTTTATTTTCTGGTGTTTTATGTAATTGCATGAGCTTTCTTAAATAGCAGCACGTTAAGCTCTCTCGGCCACTGTACAAAAGAGGGTTCAACCCGGCATTAGTAAGGTCCTAATAAAGTGGCCTGTGAGCAGAGTTGGGGGACTTGAGTCACATGACTTGACTCAAGTCAGACATAATACACAAAATTTAGGACTTGAGACTTGCTTGACAAAAAACTAAAAAAAACTCGACTTGACTTGGACTCGGCTGTCATGGCTTGAGACTTGACCTGGACTTGAATTAAATGACTCGGAAAAAAAAAATTCATTCAGTATTCGGCCATCGGATAATGCGGTGATGAAAAAAATGGAAGGCTCTCTGCCAAAGATAGCATATTGTACGGGTTTAAAGATTACAAACAAGACGTCTAATCAAAGTTTATACTATTTAGTCTAAATCAGTGTTTGTCACACTGTTGGGGCCGTCTAAGTATATTTAGTAACATATTTTTTACAGTAAGGTCTATTATCATTCTTCTACACTGTTTTGTATCCGCCTAATTTAACCAAAAATCCGCAATCGATACAGTGGAAAATCCTCCCTCCTTACTCGATTTAACTGGCTGAAAAAAATATACATCACCATTAGTAGTCAAAGCATTAGCCTTCTTTAAATAATCTACATGTTTAAATCTTGCAAATATGATTATTTCTGAATATTTCTAGACATATTGTGTTTTTATTCCTTTTTCTGTCATGTATTTCTCATTTACTGTCTCATTTACTATCTATTAATTTGATGATTTCATTAGGCTAATACATAGGCTATTTTATATACATATGTAAAATGCTTTTGCATTCAAGTTTGCTTTGAACTTGAAAGAGAGAAAAACAGATTTGACTTGTCAGCGGTGCACATTGCTCCCGAATAGGTAAGAGAAAGTGAATGTCTTTTTTTAACAGTTTTTTTTTTTTTTTTTTACTTTAACCCATTGAATGTAACCATTTTCATAATAAATAATTTTGTTTTGTTTGTCGCATATAGATAACGATTTATGTGATGTGGGTAAAAGGTGTGTTTCAATCCGGCTACCACTCCAAGTATATTTCAAACCTGTGAGAAGCACTGATAGTATTGTATTTGTATGCTAACGTTTAAAATTTACTTTTTGACATATTAGGGGTTAAGTTTAATCAAAAAAAGATTACATTAAAACAATCTGTTAAATGCTATATTCCAGTTTTTTTTTACTCGCATGTATCTTTTTAAAAACTATTTATCTGGGGGAAAAAAAAAAGAATTAAGTTAGGCAAAACAAGAAACCATTTCAGACCATGGATCTCAAAACCTGTCTGTAACGTGTGTTTGAAATGGGCTAAATATATTATCTGGAATCTAAAGGTTCAAAATTGCCTTTAGAGTTATTCTTAGCAATTCATATTACAAATCAAAACCTTTTTTTATTGAAGTTATTAAAATGTACAAAATGTCTTTGAGGAAGATGTAATAAAGAAAAAATGATAATTTTCATTCAATAATTTTTTTCCCCAAAATTGTACCTGTGCACTTTAGGATTGGTTTTGTCATTTAGGGTCTCGTTTAATTAATAGAATAATCTTTCAATGGCTTTGAAGTAAGCACACATTCCCCTGAGCAAAAAGCCATCTGATTCACTAGTGATGAAAGTGTCATTTCAAATGACAGTTTACATACAGCATATACTCTGTGTGTGTGTGTGTGTGTGTGTGTGTGTGTGTGTATGTATATATATATATATATATATATATATATATATATATATATATATATATATATATATATATATATATATATATATATATATGTGTGTGTGTGTGTGTGTGTGTGTGTGTGTATATATATATATATATATATATATATATATATATATATATATATATATATATATATATATATATATATATATATATATATATGTGTGTGTGTGTGTGTGTGTGTGTGTGTGTGTGTATATAATTAGATTGACTAGAAAGTGACTTGCTAGACCAAGCTACGACTTGACTTGACGTTACTTGAAATAAGCAGTGACTTGACTTGAGTCTGACAAAAATTGACTTGACTTGCTTGAGACTTGAAGGTAATGACTTGAGACTTGCTTGTGATCTGCACATTTGTGACTTACTTCCACTTGCCTGAGTGTATATCAGTAACACATACCCATGTGCAGATATGTTCATTCTTTTATCAAACCACAAACCACCTTACTGGCCCAGGAGACATGTTTGTTTGCAACAGAAACTCCAGCATCAGTACAATGGCAGACGGTATACAACATACACAACACTGTAGTGTCCATTAAAAAAAATATGGGCGGGGCCTGTACAATGTGTGACATCACATTCAACAGATTTTGCTAACAGCTTGTTTTGATAAAGTCTAAAAGGTCTATGCATCATATAGGGTACATCGGTGATATATGTCAGCATAATTTACAGTACCTTGATTTGCAATACCTTGATAATACCTTGATTAAATCCATAATATGTGACAAGAATGTTTGAAAAAAGGTGCTTTTTTTTTGCAAAAAGGTTATTTTCACAGCTCAAAAAAAAAAAAACATTAACAGCACGTATTTATCAAATCAGTTTTTATTTTCTTTTTTGTACGTTTTTTTTTTTTTTTTAAACATCATAAGCTACATGCAAATCTAGTCTGAAGCATCAAAGAACAAGCTTTTATGTGTAATAAAAGCCCAATTTAACATTGCCTTTGTATTGTAATACAGAAGAAATAATGTTAAACTGGTTCATTTCAGGATGAGCTCTGTTTTTTTTTTTTTTTTTTTTTAATGGATCTGGGATATTTTCATGTAGTAAATAATGGTTTGTGTAGTTTGTATTGCCTGCGAACTGCGAGTGGTGAATTTTTAATGTGCTGCTGGCTGAATTCTGTGTGCATGTGCAGGTGCAGAAAAATGCTTACAAGACATTGAGTATGGTTTTGGACACTCGGAGCAGACACATTTATTATGGTACAGGATCTTGAATAGAAATCAGCGTCCTTGGAGAGGACCTGCTCTGAGGCCGTTTGAAAAAAGTTTAGATCTTTACTGCCACCTGCAGGCGGCCGGAAGAGATGCACTCCGCAGCTCAAGTTAATTCCAATTGCGTGAACTGATTAAAAATGCCCTTTAAACCAGAAGCCCTCAAGGCAAGCACTACAATCAGATGGATGTAAAAATGGATGATTTAAATGGATGTTTAGCATTGAGTGCTCGATAAACATGGCAGCCTAGGTTTGAATAGTGTGTGTATGTCTGTGT
The DNA here is from genome assembly GCF_052040795.2 of Danio rerio. Classification (NCBI taxonomy): domain Eukaryota; kingdom Metazoa; phylum Chordata; class Actinopteri; order Cypriniformes; family Danionidae; genus Danio; species Danio rerio. The sequence continues at coordinate 57,450,950 of NC_141023.1, forward strand.
TGTGGTGTTAATGTGTTCTTAAGATGCATGTGTTTATATGAACATTGCGTTAGTGAGAATATGAGTAAGATCATTAATGAGAATGTGTGTGCGCAGTAGACAGAAATAGCAGACTGAAAGACCTGCGGGCATGAAGGGAAGAAACTAAACAGCAGCCGTGACCGCAGCACAAAACACACAACATTCAGAGCTTGACAACTGTTACTGACGTGACACTGGAATTGTGCTGTATTCGGATCGAAAAATGTCTATTGTAAAAACCAAGTGGTCAATGTTTGAATGCCCTCGCTGGCATAACCCTAACATTTCATAAAGTATACGGTTGATAAAAGGTTTACAAGAGCTGGACAATAGTGGACACATTAATTCAATTTATTTGTGTTCGATGAAAAACAGTGTGTTTGTCATTAACCTAGATGTGCTTACGTTATTTAAAGAAAGGGCTTGTTCACTCTGTGCTTTTGTTGTAGCCTAACCTTCAGATATTTTCGTTGTAATCTTTCTTTAATGGGTGTTTTATCATTTTGATTACTGTTTTCCACAAACTAAAGTGTTGAGTGCCGCAGTTATTTTGCATAAAAGACTGGTTTTACTACTTTCTATAAATCAGGGTTGGCCTATTTAAAAGCAACAAGAAAACATTGCTTTATATTAAATAAATATTAAATTACCAAATAGATCAGCCACTTTTGACGTTCATAAACAACCATAAAGTCCTCGTGCTGCAGGAATTAGGAGGTTTGCTGAAGGGGCAGCTGTGGTGCAGTGAGGAGTTTGCGTCTTTAATAAACTACAACAGTCTGCGTTCGTTGAACGTTAGGATTGATTTATAAATCCACATAAAACAGTCCCTTAAAAGTCATGTCTCGCTTTCAGTTTCAGGCTCACACACAAGCGTACTGCCCCAAAGCCCAAGTGAACCACGCTCAGCTGTATATCAACTGAGCCCAATTCAGCGTACTCACACTTCTTAAACGATCCGGGAAACGGGCCTTGGCACAGTTCGGAAAGCATAGTTTGAGTAGGCCCTAAATAACCCTAGACCCTGAACCCTAACACAAAATGACCCTAATCCTAACACTAAATAACACAACACTTAACCCTAAATCCTAACCCTAAATAACCCTAGACAGTAAACCCTAAACACTCATACAAAATAACCCTAAATAACCATAGACACTAAACCTAATTTAACCCTAACCCTAATGCTAACACACATTAACCCTAAACTCTAAATCTTAAAACCTAACCCTTAAGCCTTACACTAAAAAAAAAAAAAAAAAACATTATTTACATTTTTAAAAATCATATTCATTAACAATATTTAATTAAAACAATTCATTTCAGTTTTTTTGTAGCTCAGCAATAAAACAAACAAGCAAAAACTTCATGTCAAATTTGAGATGGTGATCTCACTCACCTCAATCCTTCTCACTCTCTTCTCAGATGGGATGGTGGGCCAAATCAAAGGTTACAATGGGCCAACTTTGGCCCGCCGGCCCTACTCTGGGCATCTCTGCTATAAATTCTAGATTGTCAAATATTGGTTAATATTTAAAATAAAATTTATATGAGACTTTTTATCACAAAAGTTGGTTTATTTGTCTATATTTGGTTCTATCTTGGGTAACAATAGCTCAGTGTTTTCTCTCCTTTTTGAATGTAGATGGTGTGAACACAGCTCAAATTCATTTAAAATCTGAATGATATATTATTTGATTATTAACAGCACAGTGGCTCAGTGGTTAGCACTGTCACCTCACTGCAAGAAGGTCGCTGTTTTGAGCCCCGGCTGGGTCAGTTGGCATTTTTTTGTGGTGTTTGCATGTTCTCCGCGTGTTAGCATGGGTTTCCTCAGGGTGCTCCGGTTTCCCTCACAGTCCAAAGACATGCTCTATAGATGAAGTGTGTGTTTGAATCGTGTGTATAGGTGTTTCCCAGTACTGGGTAGCGGCTGGAAGGGCATCCACTGAGTAAAACATATGCTGGAATAGTTGGCGGTTCATTCCACTGTGGTGACCCCTGAAATAGAGAATGAATGAATGAATTAATAAATATATATCAAATTATAATTATTATTAATATTATTATTGTTATAGTTATTATTATTATTATTATTATTATTTTATTTTTTTAAGAAATCAAATGTTGACAATTGTTCTCTAATTTTTAAAGCTATACTTGCATACTTGCATTATGATATAGCAGATATTTGACATTCGTAATTACATCTTTGAGGTATTATTACTTCAATTTCCATCCAATATTTTAATTCTGTCAGATATGTCAAAAACATTTTAATTAATTCATTTATTTATTTATTTATTTTTGCCAGTTTAGTGCTTTTTCTTACTCACATTTTAGTCATAACTATAACATTCTTAAAGGCCCTGCTGAATAAAAGCTTAAACCAGCCTACCAGTAGGCTGGTTGGCCTGTTTTAGCTGGTCGATCAGCCTAGTTTTAGAGGGATTTTGGCCAATCAAGGCTAGTTTCCAGCCATTTCCAGCCTTTGCTGGTCATGCTGGGAGATGACCAGCTAAAACCAGCTATGTCAAGCTTAAACCAGGCTGGTCAAGCTGATTTTAGCTGGTTTTAGCTGATCCTTTTCCAGCCTGAACAGCTAAGACTAGGCTGGTAATGGCTGAAGACCAGCTGGGAATGGCTAAAACCCTTCTCAACCAGGATATTTTTTTCAATTCGCCAAACAAAGAAAATTTTGCTGATAATTTGATATTACTTGCAGTTAATTTAGGCCATTTTCCAGCACATGCCAATTATTTCTGTTACTACAGTATTTATCATCAAGAGCCACAAGTATTCATTTTATTTGATTAACCAATTAACATTGCTTCAGCTACATATCTTTCACCCGTCACCTTAGAATTAATTGGTTTTATCTGACATTTTTGTCAAAATTGAGTTATTGACATATTCTTACTAAATGACAACTTATTTGCATATTGGGATGTTTTTTTATATAAGTTGTTTACATTTTAAGACTTTTTATTTAAAAAAAAAACAAATGTTACACGCATACGATCTGCTATGGAATGCAAAAACATTAAAGATCGTTATCTCAAAATCATTCAGAACGCAGATAGAAACTTAGGTGACGATATGTTCTGCTGTAGACAAAAAAAAAAAGTGATTTATATCTTGCATGTCCTGATGATTAGTAAATTAAGAGCAGATAAAAAGAGTCTATATGGCTCAAACTAATTAGAGATCACCTAGAAATTAGCGATTTATTTATTTTGCGATTCAACATTAAATTACATTAAATTAAATTATATTTAATTACATAAATTAAATTACACAATAAAACTGAAATTGTGTGGTGGATGTCGTCACGGTAACTTTTATTTCCTGGTTTTGTTCCAGAAATTATTTATTTACAAATACGCACTGATCTATATTTAGAATATATTTAGCAATCCAAACGGGACTGAAAACAATATTCTGCTGCTGTGTTAATATTCTCACTACATTCTCATTTAGGCACAGCCACTCTGGTTGGCCACCTGTTCATTCACATGAGTGAAGAGGTCTTACTTGAAGTGGTCAACAGTTGAACAACAGCATCCTCTAGTGGACATCAGTACAACGCAAGCTCATTTAAATGCATAACATCAAACAGCCTCATAAAATGTGTTCAATACTGAGAAGGACAATTTTGTGTTTGCTTTAATGATTAGAAGAATGAGAAGGTTGTTTGTCCTGTTTCCAAAATCAGTTCTCACTCTCATACGTTTTATTAGGCTATCAAACTGTGGCAATGGAGAATACAGCAAGTGTTAAGCACATCTGACAGTATTTGGACACTCAATTTATTCCCATATCTAAATGTCCTCAGTTGAGCTGTCAGCATGTCTGACTTGTGTTTTCACAAGGCTAAAGTAGCTCTGCTGAAAACCTTCAGTTTGTGAGATTAGCGTACTCAGGTGGGTGAAAATGATTCGTCCTACTTTAAGAAGCCTACACATTGAAACATTGTTTGGGGGTCATTTGAATCTAAGTGTTGAATGCCTTCTCTATAAATGAGTGTATGCTTGTGAAAGCTGTGGGTGAGGTGTTGTTTGTGTATGTGTGTGTGTCATGACAGTCACAGATCAATTTTACAGATTTTTAGATTTCTGCATTTGGCAGATGCATTTATCTGCTGCTACCTCAATGCTCTATATTTTATCAGTATGTGTTTTGTGTGGGAATCAAACTCATGACCTTGGAATTGCTAGCACCAACGCCCTGTTACATGACTACTCTTATATGGTTAGTAATATGGGCATGACATGAAATGTCTGTGTATTAAACCTGTCATGGATTGTAGTAAAAACATAACATTTAGATTTCTGTCTTTCCTGAAACTGAATGGATTTTTAGGCATTGCTCATATTGTGCCTTTTTTAATGGGGGGCCTTTGGAAATCCCTGTCCCCATTCATTGTCACTGCTTTGTTATTGAAAATCCATTTTAGTTTGGTTTATTTAACTGAGAAACCAGGTCATGCTGTTCACTACAACCTCTGGACTCCTATCGATGTTTCACAAACAAAGTAAACAGATTGCTCTGGAAGCCAACCAGCCAGGAGTCTGTTACTTGTTCTTACTGTACAATCCACAGAGGGCGTAAGAGACACGGATATGCTGTTTTACACCTGTTCAGTCAAACCTTAAATCTGCGGGGTGTAATTACTGTGCCAATCTAAACCGCAAAGCTGTTTTCAGTAAGGTTCGCCAAATACTCCCATCTGCCAGATAGTCCCACTCTAAACTCACAGCCCAGGGGTGCTCAAAAGAACATTGAAATAGTACTCGCAGTGCCTTTAAAACAAAATTATGGCAATACTGCAGTGTTAACACATGATGGCAGTGTTGAGCCTGTTTGACTTAGGAATGCATCAGGTGAGTTGAGACCACACAGTGTCTCGGGCAGCTGTCACTTTTCATTGATCGTTCTCACACTGCTGCAATCTTAAGTCACTCTCAACATGTCTGAGAAACAACACCTCAGGTACATAACTAGCGAAGATAAAACAGCTACCTACCAACATTTAGGAATTCTAAAAGAACATTGTTTGTTTGTTTGTAAGGAGACTGAGGCAGTGACATGCTTGAACTACTTCTGGCTTGAATGAGTTAGTTCTCAAACAGTCCATCGCTCAAGGTTAAACAGCCTTCACGTGGCTCGTCTGTTTAATTATGTGACTTATATGGCTTCAAGCCCTGGGCTGGGATGATGGAAAAAGAGAGAGCGAGAGAGTGAGAGTGGCCTGCACGGCTGGGCTGCTGATGGACTGCAGTCAGCTTCAGTTAATGCCGAGCACCAGCGCCGTGCCCGTCCGCATCCAGATTTGCCATTACTCTTTGATTAAGGGAGTGTCAGATGCACATGTGATTGATGAGCTGTCTGGGGAAAGCCGCCAACTGGAACACTTCATCCTCTTCCTCATTAAACACTCCAGGAGTGCAGCTCCTCTTCTTCGCGCACACGCAAAAAACAATATGAGAGAGATCCTAATTTAGTTGGAGCTGGGAAGCTGCATCTGTGCGGTTTTGAGGGAAGAGGAATCCTTCAAACGGCGATGCCTTCAAACAGCTGATTGTTGCACAAAGATCTGGGGGTGTGCATCTCCCCTGCCTCTCTGATTTTTTGTCCGTGCAAAAGAGGGGGATCAAGAGTCGCAGAGGAGCCAGAGGAGAGGATGAAGACAGAGGGATGGATGTGAAACAAGGCTGGAGAGAGGCAGGGGAGGGGAGGGAGAGAGAGACAGAGAGAGATGCAGCCAATGCGCAGCGCAGCATCTTGAAAGAGCGAGAGGAGAGAGAGAGAAGAAGGGAGGGAGAGGGAGCGGAGGAGTGCAAATCAGGCACTGGCAGTCGCTCTCCGGCTGAAGAATAACGTGTGTCGTGCCTTGCTGTGATGCCGTCGGATCCGAGCAGCTGGTACGCGTGAGCTGCTTTTTGGGCTCGTGTGGTCACCCCGTTTCTTTGCTGGAGGAAGAGGGAGGAGGGCGCATCAGGTTTGTGTCCGTTCTCGCCTGCATCTGGACCCCGGTGCCAGGGAGCGTGGGGGGCATTAGGGCCAGGCGGCCAGTCGGGGGGACGACATGAGCGTTCCGCTCCTGAAGATTGGCGCGGTGCTCAGCACCATGGCCATGGTCACCAACTGGATGTCCCAGACCTTGCCCTCTCTAGTGGGGCTTAACGGAACCACCATCTCCCGTGCAGGCACCTCGGAAAGGATTGTCAGTGTGCGTAACCCTCCACTTTTCCTACTCCTTCTTGTCTGTTTATCTCTTGCTGTGTCTGTTTGCTCATCCGAATAAGCCAATAAGTCAGGACCTTGGTGTTAAAGAGCAGTTACTCTCCTCTGTGGTTACAATCCTCAGAGATTTGCCAGACAGGCTTTTAGAGGGATTTCAGGGTGAGAGGCAGGTAAATTGAATGCGTGTCTGGCTTTGGGGAGTTGGTTACAGAGGAATTGACGGCTGCTGTGGGTGAATGATTCTCAGTAGGAGATGATAGACGAGGTAGTTATACCTGGGGAGATTCATGACTCCTGTGAGGATATCCTCACTTGGCAGGGGGAGAAGAGTTAAGTGCCTCATGACTGATGTTCGGGTGCAATTGAGATAGGAAGAAACCCTTGTCTCTCTCCATCTGATGGCAGAGTGGCAGGAGTTTAGACTTTTTGTGCAAACTCTTTTATTCCGAAGTGGCATGTTTACTTGTTTTCACCACTCTCGGATGCTTTCTTTCTAATCAAATCCGCTGTACTTTTTGTAAGAACTCTGCACTTTTTCTTCCCATAACTGAATTAAGTGCCTTGTGGGAGAGAGGCTGGGCCTTTGGCACCATTCAAAGTACAACACAAAAAGAGAAGGCTCTAAAGCTAAGCACCTTGTTTTATCCTGAAAGGTCGTTAAGTGAGAACTCGCTGAAATTGAAATCCTCAACAATTCTGCCAGCATGTGAGTAATTATCCTGCATGCGTGAGTGTCTATGCGTGAGTGTTCTCCAAATGTTAGGTATTGAAAAATGAGACCAGGTGTGAGTAGGTGGAAGAGGGTGGATGGAGAGTGAGATGTGATCCTTGTAATGTTTTCTGGATCATTAATGTTGAGAGACTGCCTGGGGTGTCTGCTGTGTAGTATCTGAGCATCTGCCCCTTAATAAAAGCTCCACTGGCTATAGCTTATGGGCAGGGACGACACTCCATCTGGATGATAGAGGAGACGCTGTAGGGGTCGTATGGGTCGGTCAGGATGCCTATGCTGATTTCCATCTGTCTAGAAGAAGAGTCTGTAGAAACTGTCTATCACAGCTTTGTCTAACACGTTCACGCTCGCTTTGGAAGACTGTTACTACTCACCACAAGCTAAAAGCTGTGAGGACGGTTGCTGTTTTCCTGCGGAGCTGTATACCGTGTGAAACTGTATTTAAATTTCGTATTCAACACCCACACTGCTTTTTATTAAGTCTGAGTATTCATTCAGTCTTGTTCTTATGTGTCCAGTGGTCATACCACAAGTCCAAAACAAACCTAACCACTATGTAAAGGAATAGTTTGTCTAAAAAAATGCATACTGTCATGATTTAATCACCCTTTACTTGTTTTAAACCTCTATGAGTTTCTTTCTTCAGTTGAACACAATATTTTAATAAAAGTTGGTAATCTGTAATCATCAAATATTGCACATTCATATTTATGTAACATTTCATAGATTCACAAACCAAATAGGGTTCTACGATCAGCAGGAGATCCCCAGATCTAAGTATAAACAATAGGGTGATCGGTTATTCGTCAGGTCCAAAACTGTGGAAAACCTTTACTTTGGAACTTTGCATCATCACAAATGTGGCACTGTTTAAAGCGAAACTTAAAACCTATTTATTTAGATTTGCTTTTGATATCAGGGTAATATAAAATACTGTTTTATTGACACTTGTGTTCTTACCATCTTATGTGTTTTAATTTCTAATTTTGTTTTTATTACTATTAAGCCCTTTGGCCTTAACAGCCCTTTGGACTGACTGACTGACTGACTGACTGACTGACTGATTGATTGATTGATTGATTGATTGATTGATTGATTGATTGATTGATTGATTGGTTAACTGACTGACTGACTGACTGACTGACTGATTGATTCCTTTAGTATTTGTTTTGCCCTTATACTATGGAAGTAAATGGTTATAGATTTTCAGCTAAAAATATTTTCTCTTGTGTTCAACAGAAGAAAGAAACTCATAAACGTTTTGAACCACATGATGGAGAGTAAACAGTGGGTACATTTACATTGTGTTCCTATAAGGTTCTGTCTTAAAGAAATAGTTCACCCAAAAATCAACATTACTCACACTTCGGTGCTTGCGAACAGTTTCTCTTTTATGAAAATGATATTCTGAAATACGTTTGAAAGCCATTGAAATAAATAGGAAAAGCATATATTATGGAAGTCAGTGGTTAGCGGTTTCCAACATTTTTCCCAATATTTAAAGTTTATTTATAAACTAATTTCAAGAGGATCACGTGCTTATGACTGCTCTCAGCCAGTCCCACATTATTTAATTCAGGATTCACCAATCAGACGATTCCTAAACCACTATAAGTACCCAAAGTTCCATATGACAGCCATCTTCGTTTTGAAGAATCCACCCATACTCCTCCTTCTTTCCTAGATGGGTGGCACGGTGGCCCAGTGGTTAGCACTTTGTTCTTAATTGTGTTTCAATGTATTCCAAAACGGTGAAGCAGTGATGCAGTAGGTAGTGCTGTCGCCTCACAGCAAGAAGGTTGCTGGGTCGCGAGTTCGATCCTCGGCTCAGCTGGCATTTCTATGTGAAGTTTGCATGTTCTCCCTGCGTTTAAGTGGGTTTCCTGCAGGTGCTCTGGTTTCCCCCACAGTCCAAAGACATGCGGTACAGATGAATTGTGTGTGAATGTCTATGTGTATGTTTCCCAGAGATGGGTTGTGGTTGGAAGGGCATCCGCTGTGTAAAAAAACTTGCTGGATAAGTTGGCGGTTCTTTCTGCTGTGGCGACCCCGGATTAATAAAGGGACTAAGACGACATGAAAATGAATGAATGAATGAATGAATGTACTCCAAAAATCTCCAGTCCAGTTCTGTCAAACTAATATGCTAAATTTATCTTGGAAATGTTTTCTTTATAAGTAAACTTAAGTCAATAAAGTTCCTAAAATTTCGATTGATACTCTCTTATATTAAAATTAAATGCTAATTCTCAATTCTAAGATGAGTTTGAATCAAAGAACTGAACTGGTATTTAATTAAAAAAAAAAAAAAACATCCCAATTGAGACATGAAGCAAATCTAAAGCTCAGATTAAATGCAAGCAGAAATGTTAGAACTATACAGTATTAAATGTGGTAACACTTTATTTTGGTGGTTCATTTGAGTATTGGTAGACTGTCTGCTTAATATCTGTTGATTCTGCTCTTTTAACACATGTAACTGACTACAAGAAACTTTGCAAGTACATGTGAACTTACACTAACCCTTACCCCAACCTAATAGTAATCTAGTGAGAATTAGTTGTCATGTAGATGCAATGTAACTTCAATTCATCAAGCGAACCATCAAAATAAAGTGTGAGCTCAAATACCGTTAGAAACTGTTGGAGAATGATCCAAAAGTGCTCAAGACATCTATTTATTAAGCTAAAGTGGGACCCGTTGAAGTTTCACTATCGGTAGTCATCATTACCCAAAACACATTAGCATCTGTGAACTCCCACGTATCTCATTTCAGGCAATCACTTTAAAACATTGGCTCACTTCACCTCAAGGAAAAACCAAGGGGAAATTAGCATACGTAAAAACAATCTTCCCCAATCTTCCCCACAGCGAAGGCCTTGGTTTTTAGATTTGATGCATTAGACAGATGTTACTCTCATGCTGGAGTCTAATTTATTCTCTGTGATAAGTGTGAATCCTTCCAAAGCGATCTGGCTTTGTGAAGACTCAAACTCTAATCTCCAAAGCAGCTTGCTCTCAGTCAGAAAGAGAGATGCATCCCTCTGTTCTTGAGATGAGGTGATGATGGTGTGAAATGAGCTACAGAATGGAGGTGTGGTCCGTGAAGCACAGTGACTGATGGACCCATCGCAGGCCGCAGGGATGTGCTTTCTTCTCTTCAAAGCAACTTGTTTTCCAAGCTGCAGAAAAATTATCTAGGACCTGCATGACGGTCCAGTCTGCAGTCTCATCCCTGCTACACATGTTAAGTGTGCCGTATCCCATCAGCTCTGAGCAGGAATCACAGTGCGCTTCACTTGCTCTTTTTGCCATTCTCAGCTCAGCTGATAATTCAAGCGAACTCGCATGCAAAAATCATCCCAACACTTAAAAGTGAAGTATGCCATTTCTTCATGATGTATCATAGCAAGTAGGATTTTTCATTTCTTTTTCAAACACCCTTCCCAGCAGAAACCTTGATGTCAAAATGACATCATAAAGTACTTATCCAAATATGCCAAAGACTGCAAATGGATTTGTCGTCAACATACTACCTTAATATCAAAATTAATTCAAATTGAAACATCAAATTGATTACAGAACAATTTGAGATGACAATGTTTGTCAATTTGACATCAAGGTAGTGTTCAGGCATTGTAGGGATACAAAATCCAGTGTTAATTAGGAATTGAAGTTTCCAATAAAACATTTTGTGTGATTATTTTGGAACTTAAAATGGCATCAATATGTGGATGTTAAGTAGACATCAAAAGTTTTGACATCAAAATGATTAGCATTTTTGAGATGTTTTTGGCGCCATGCTTGAAGACACCCATATTTTTTGTGAATAAATAAAATAGAAGAAAAATATAGGCAAAGTTGAAGGAAGTGGTCCCTATTTATTTGAAATGTAATTTTAGAACAGAAAATCTACCCAACCAAATTTCTAGGAAAACATTTGGATGTCTACAGTTTCATTCTACCTTCAGGCTTTGTTTCTTATTAGTGTTTCGATGTATTTATTTATTTATTTATAAAAAAAAAAATGGATCAGAGGTGCGCTTCCCAAGCAACGACATAACTTGTGGCTGAACTATCATGGTACAATGCATAGTTTGGGAAAAGAATGATGTAGTGACGAGTGTTTCCCAAATCGGTAGTTGCTCTGTCGCAGATCTTTTGTTTGAACCACTTTAGTTATAACATAAAACGTCCACAGTGACGCTCTTAACAGGGTGGAGTATCAACTTCTTTAGAGAATATATATATATATATATATATATATATATATATATATTTATATATATATATATATATATATATATATATATATATATATATATATATATATATATATATATATATATATTTTTTTTTTTTTTTTTAAGGAGTGTTTTGTTTTTTATGACAACTTTTACAATTTTGATACATTCAAACAACTGCAGAAATGTTTTTTAGGCCCAATACAGTACATAAAATGTCAGTCTTAATAAATAGCCTATGCTACTATAAATTAAAACCAATAGCATACGCTATTCTTTGTTTTCACAAGCTTTGGAGACGTAACATATATTCTTTTCACCATGGGTCACCTATCGCTTTTGTCATGAGCCATGGCTGCGTTTAAAACGGCATAAATGATTTCAAAGTGCAATTGTTAATATGAATATCGCTCAAACGGAACTCTAGAAAACACTTTGAAAGCAAATTGCAGATAAAAGAGATGACTTTAAAGTTTTTTTTTTTTTTTTTTAAATCATTCTGAGTTTAAATGTTGGAATGTTCTAAGCGAATGGAGCATAGGGGGGATAACTGAGAATAGAACAAAGCCAGGAACGTTCGAGGTTACAGAAGTAACCCTTCGTTCCCCGAGGAGGGGAACGGAAGTGCCATGAATGGGAGGATTCGGATCAGAAGCCGCTTATCTGGAGAGTATTGAACGGGCCAATGAATGAAATTAATTGGCAGCGTAAGCTTGCGCAGGTGTGCGACATCTGCAATTATCTCAGCATATAAGCACACCTGAGCCAGCAGACGCCATCCTTTTAAGCTGAAGAGACTTTCAAACAGCTAAGGGACAGTCATTATGGCGACGGAATATGGCACTTCCGTTCCCCTCCTCGGGGAACGAAGGGTTACTTCTGTAACCTCGAACGTTCCCCTTCGGTTGGGGAACTTCAGTGCCATGAATGGGAGAATATGGAAAGCGCCATAATGACTGCACCTTACCAACACCCCCGATGAGGAGATAGTCAAGCAAGCGTGACGCACCCACATCATGGGGGGCGCGGTCCTCCAACGTGTCCCTGGCCCTAATTTATCCTACTTCAACAGAAGTTTTACGGATTTAGATATATTTTTTGGGAAGTCGTGAGCATCTAGATAATTCTAGGAAATACGACAGTACGTTGGGAAGCGTGCAATCCCGATAGGGAGGACGCTGCGGAGGCCATCCGTTACCCAAGGGGGGGATAGATGGCAGAATTTACCTATGGACTAGCCCTAAAAAGGGGGAGTACGCATAGCAAAGAGTGGTTAGCGGAGAGGGAAGACACGGGTCCGCCCAGGGGGGGGACTTAACCGTGGCGGAATAAGCATATGGGATCGCCTAGTGGGGATCACGCATAGCAGGCACCTATACCCAAAACGCGGGCTGACCAGCGGGCAGACCTACAACGTAGTGGGCCAGCAAGTGACTCCTCCGCTGAGTCAGTGCTGGGGGCCACGGAGGAATCTGCAGGGCTCACCTGACGGGGAACTTTACTGACAGATAAAAAAGGCGCACGTACCTCCGTGTTAGGGAGAATGGCGCAGCAAGCGTGTTTCAACACCCTACCGAGTTGTCTCCTCAATCACCAAAGGGTTACCTAATACCCTTGAGGAAACCGGCTCCACTCGCAGATTGTAAAACCTTGCAAATGTGTTGGGTGTCGCCCAGCCCGCAGCTCTACAGATGTCTGTTAGAGAGGCGCCGCGTGCACGCGCCCAAGAGGATGCAACGCTCCGAGTGGAGTGTGCACGTACTCCCGGGGGACACGGCTGACCTCGACTCGAATAAGCGAGTGAAATGGCATCCACAATCCAGTGGGATAATCTTTGTTTCGATACGGCACTTCCCTGCTGCCGACCGCCATAACAGACAAAGAGCTGCTCAGATGATCTAAAATTCTGAGTACGGTCCACATAAATGCGCAGAGCGCGAACTGGACAAAGTAAAGAAAGGGCTGGGTCTGCCTCCTCCGGGGGCAGCGCTTGCAGGTTCACTACCTGATCTCTAAAGGGGGTGGTAGGAACCTTGGGCACATAACCGGGGCGGGGTCTCAGGATAACGTGAGAGTAATCCGGCCCGAATTCCAGGCACGAGTCACTGACCGAAAATGCCTCCAGGTCCCCGACCCTCTTGATGGAGGCCAACGCAACCAGCAGAGCTGTCTTCAGGGACAGAAATCTTAGAGATACTGATTCGAGTGGCTCAAAGGGATCGGATCGCAGACTCGTGAGAACGAGGGCGAGATCCCAAGAGGGCATGAGAGGGGGGCGAGATGGATTAATTCGCCTAGCACCCCTAAGGAACTGGATGACCAGGTTATGCTTTCCCACGGTGCCGCCAGCTACCGCGCTATGATAAGCGGAGATGGCGGCCACGTAAACCTTGAGAGTGGAGGGCGACAGCCTGCTGTCCAACTTCTCTTGAAGGAAAGAGAGCACAACACTAATCTGGCAATTTCGGGGGTCTTCTCTGCGAGAGACGCACCATTCAGTGAATAGACTCCACTTCAGGGCGTAGGCGCGCCTCGTGGAGGGGGCTCTAGCCTGAGTGATGGTATTAACCACCGCAGTCGGTAGGTTACCTAAGTCTTCCTCGCGTCTAGGGACCACACGTGGAGGTTCCAAAGATCGGGGCGAGGGTGCCAGATGGTGCCCTGTCCCTGAGAGAGTAGGTCCTCTCTCAAAGGGATCCGCCAGGGGAGGGCCGTCGCGAGGAGTGAGAGCTCTGATATCCAGGTCCGGTTGGGCCAAAGGGGCGCAACTAGCAGAACCTGTTCTTCGTCCTCCCTGACCTTGCACAGAAACTGCGCGAGCAGGCTCACTGGGGGAAACGCATACTTGCACATGCCCCGAGGCCAGCTGTGGGCCAGTGCATCCGTGCCGAGAGAGCCCTCGGTCAGGGAAAAAAACAACTGGCAGTGAGCGTTCTCGGGGGAAGCAAACAGATCGATCTGGGCCTCCCCGAATCGCGCCCATATCAGCTGAACAGACTCGGGGTGGAGTCTCCATTCTCCAGGGCGTAACAGCTGTCGTGAGAGCGCATCGGCTGCACGATTGAGCGTGCCTGGGACGTGAATGGCGCGCAGCGATTTCAGCCGCGGGTGACTCCAGAGGAGCAGACGGCGGGCGAGCTGAGACATGCGGCGAGAGCGCATACCCCCCATGCGGTTGATATACGCCGCCGCCGCCGTACTGTCCGTCCTGACCAGCACGTGTTGCCGCTCCAGCACCGGTAAAAAGCGGTGGAGAGCGAGGAACACTGCCAACAGCTCTAGGCGATTGATATGCCAATGCAGCTGGGCACCCTTCCAGAGGCCCGCAGCCGCATGCCCGCGACACACGGCCCCCCAACCCGTGTTGGAAGCGTCTGTTGAAACAACAACATGGCTGGACGCCTGTCCTAGAGGCACACCGGCCTGTAGGAACGAGGGGTCGTTCCAAGGGCTGAGGGCGCGGCGACACAGCGCAGTAACCGAGACCCGGTGTGTGCCCGCGTGCCATGCGCGTCTGGGGACCCGATCGTGAAGCCAGTGCTGAAGTGGTCTCATATGGAGCAACCCGAGCGGCGTGACGGCGGCTGCGGATGCCATATGCCCCAGGAGCCTCTGAAAGAACTTCAGCGGGACCACTAGTTTGCTGTCGAGCTCCCTCAGACAGTTCAGCAACAGGCGAGCGCGTTCCTCGGAGAGGTGCGCTACCATGGTGATCGAGTCCAGCTCCATCCCGAGAAAAGAAATCCTCTGCACGGGGGCGAGTTTGCTCTTTTCTCGGTTGACCTGAAGCCCCAGTAGGCGGAGATGCCGAAGCACCTCGTCCCTGTGCATAATCAATTGCTCCCGCGAGTGGGCTAAAATCAGCCAGTCGTCGAGATAACTGAGTATGCGAATGCCCGCGAGCCGAAGGGGCGCTAGGGCACCCTCCGCGAGTTTGGTGAAGACCCGCGGAGACAGAGAGAGCCCGAAGGGGAGGACCTTGTACTGCCACGCTCGACCCTCGAACGCAAACCGCAGAAATTGGCGGTGGCATGGAAGAATGGAGACATGGAAATACGCGTCCTTCAGGTCTATGGCTGCAAACCAATCCCGAGGACGAACGCATTGGAGAATGCGCCTCTGCGTGAGCATTCTGAACGGCAGCTTGTGCAGACAGCGGTTCAAAACGCGCAGATCTAGGATTGGCCGTGACCCACCGCTCTTTTTGGGTACGATGAAGTATGGGCTGTAAAACCCACTCTCCATCTCGGCTGGAGGAACCGGCTCGATTGCACCCTTCGCCAGGAGGGCAGCAATCTCCTCTCGCAAGACAGGGGCGGACAGGGGGTTGACCCTGGAGAAATACACGCCCGTAAACTTGGGGGGCCGTTTCGCGAACTGAATCGCGTAACCGAGTCTGATTGTGCGTATGAGCCACCGCGAGGGGCTGGCCCGCGCTAACCAGGCAGGCAGAGCCCTCGCTAATGGAGTCATCGCTACAATCGCTGACGTACCAGCGGTGGGGCAGCGCGGAGTGGGTGTGCTGATCCGGGAAGCACGAGGGTCCCGCGGAAAAGCTGGAGGAGAGCGATTCGCTCTGGCTCCGCACCCTGACTCCGGAGAGGGGGCTGGAGGGCTGAGGGAAGGGAGACCGCCCCCCCAGCGCTCGTGAGCCACTGGCGAAGCACGTAGAGTCTGCGAGCCGGAAGGCAGCGCGTCCCGGACTGGCAGAACTTGTGCAGTCACATCCGGGGAAGGGAAAAAGTGCTCTTTTACTGATGTTTTGGTGGCACTGAAAAGTACCGTTGTTATCGGGGCCCCGCCCTCCAGCGGGGAAAGAGCAAGTTTCCTCTTCTCCGGATGGCCTGTCTCAGGGACGCTTCGCGGTCCGTTTACCGGACTTAACGGCGCCCTGGGCAGGAGGGGCTGCCTGCTTTTGAGGTGAACGCCGCGCCCGCTTGGCCGGAGGCGCAGGCGGGGGCGGGGCAGCACTCGTTGGCGGGCGCCCTCGGCGAGGAACAGCGGAGGTGGATGGCTCGGCGGGCGGAGCGGGCTTACGGCCACGCCGATAGATGACATTGCCCATCGCATCCGACTGCTCTTTCACTGCCTTGAATTCCTGGGTGAATTCACCGACGGTGTCGCCGAACAGGCCAGCCTGGGATATGGGCGAGTCAAGAAAGCGAACTTTGTCAACGTCGCGCATATCGGCCAGGTTTAGCCAGAGGTGGCGTTCCTGAACCACAAGTGTGGACATCGTCCTCCCCAGCGCACACGCGGCGGACTTAGTAGTCCGAAGAGCATAGTCGGTCGCGGTGCGCAGCTCATGTAATAAGCTTGGGTTGGACCCGCCCTCGTGCAGCTCGGCCAGCGCCTGCGCTTGGTAGCGCTGGTAGGTGGCCATCGCGTGCAAAGCAGAAGCAGCCTGGCCCGCAGCCTTATAAGCTCTGGCTCCGAGGGAGGCAGACAACCTACAGGCTTTGGACGGGAGGCGGGGCAAACCCCGCCACGTAGAGGCGCCGCGCGGACAAAGATTGACCGCGATAGCGCGCTCCACTGACGGGATCGCCTCATACCCCCTGGCAGCTCCGCCGTCAAGGGCGGTGAGGGCGGAGGCACTCGCAGCACGGGCAGAGAAAGGTGCCCTCCAGGACTGCGTGAGCCTACTGTGCACTTCCGGGAAGAAGGGGACGAGAGGCTTCGAAGGCTTCGCCTTCTGGTCCTCTACGTAGCACCCATCTAGTCGGTCCGGCCGCGGAGCTGGGGGATAAACCATCTCCAACCCCACGGCCGAAGCAGCCCGGGAAAGCACGGCTAACATGTCCGCTTCAGGATCCGATTTGACAGCGCTCACCTGCCCGGAGGGGGCGAGCGGGTCCGGATCTTCGTCGGACAGTGAAAGCCCACCCTCCGATGCCGCGGAGGACATCTGATCTCCGGTGTCAGCGAGTGTGAGAGCTACCATCTGGTTAGACGGATCACTCTCACCACCCGAAGCTTGGATGGAGCGCCGTGAGGAGCGAGAGGTCCGCGAGCCCGTGGGCGGCGGATTAGCTCCCGCTGAAACCCTCAGATCTGCCCGAGCGCCCGCTGCTTTTTTAGAACAGGAGGCAACTGGGGTGGCTCGCTCTCTTGCGAAAGTTAGCCGCGATCTTAGCTGTGCAACGGTCATGGCATCGCAATGACGACATGAACCGCCCGCGAGCACCGCATTAACATGCTGGACCCCCAAACATGCAATGCAGTGATCGTGTCCATCATCCGGAGACAGGAAACCCCCGCATCCAGAAACGCACAGTCGGAGCGCCATCCTGAAAAGGTCGTGCTGCACGACTGTGTTGCTCTTTTAGGAAAGTTGCAACTATACGCACCGCTCTGGAGGACCGGACCCAAAGAACCGCAGGCAAGGGAGTAACCCAGCTCGACCGTCTGCCACCGCGAAGACCCACTCTGGACCGGGAGACACACTCGTTCGCTCTGAAGTGCTGATCAGCAAGAGGAACCCTCATCGACTCACTCAGAAAGGATCTGAAGCGAAAAGGATGGCGTCTGCTGGCTCAGGTGTGCTTATATGCTGAGATAATTGCAGATGTCGCACACCTGCGCAAGCTTACGCTGCCAATTAATTTCATTCATTGGCCCGTTCAATACTCTCCAGATAAGCGGCTTCTGATCCGAATCCTCCCATTCATGGCACTGAAGTTCCCCAACCGAAGGGGAACTATGCTTCTAACTATAGCTCTAGAGGTGTAATTGCAAGCATACAAATTTGCAATAGAGTTTGCAAATGTTCGTTAGAATTATAGATTTGGCATATGCCAAGCTATGTTTTTAATGACAGAACTTGTGACCTTTAGTTGGCTAAGTTTTTGAAAACGCACCCCAGTCTAGTTCTGTAGAGCTAATATGCTAAAGTTATCTTGTCAATGTTTGCTTTATAAGTAAACATAAGTCCTAAAAGTTGTAATTCTCAATCACAAGTGTTAATTAACATACGTTTGAATCAAAGAGCTGAAATGTCAAATTCATTTGCATTTTTGACGCGTTTTTGAGGCCATGCTTGATGTCGGTTATCATATTTTTTGCACAGTCCCACATCTATCTCATTATTCTGACATCCAAAATCAAGCCACTGGTTAGACTTAGAGCTGAAATGCTAAACAGAAGATTTATTTTCTTAGAGCATATGGTTATAAATACCTTTTTAGCAATACATTCAAAATGAACAGGCCTACACACTGCTACGAGTCACATTTTACTGAATGCCTATTGACCTTTTCCCTCTCACCAAGAAAACATACAAACACAAAAACTGTCAGATGTGAGCAAACTGCATAGAGATATCTTTGTACCTTAGGGCATATTACAGAACATTTCTTATCTTAGGTCTTTACAAAAATATGATATGTTAAATGAAGTTTTTTGTCAAAATAACATAAATTTGATAACTGGATAAATAGTACATTATATTACCTGTAATTGGGTAATTTTAAATTGTGTCATCAAGTTCGACAATCCCCTATTGAGTGTGTTAGCAAGCAACCATCAATGCACAAACTGCTATTGAGTTAGCCTAAACAAAATCAATAAACAAAATGAGCGAGCTTTTAGAAAAAGCAAATGTGACATTTTTGCAATATAAGCTATTTCGCTTTAAAAATCCCTTTTTTGCAAAAAAAATAAATAAATAAATTAAAAAAAAATAGTCACTTGCACTCTAGTTGGTAATGCTCCATGACACTTTGTACAGTAGGTCTCTGTAATGCTGGTTGTAGCTGCTGTGCAAACTGTAATATCATGTTGTGCGGCAGTCTGTAATTACTGGTGTTTTGACATGGGAATGTAACATCTTCAGAGTCCTCCAAGCCTCTTTCTACCATTGAACATCTTTGTTCTTTATTTCAAACATAAACATCATATTTTTTTCATTAGCTTTTGAAGTTAGGAGAGCTGTCAGGTTACCGTAAAAAGACAGTTTGTAGACATTTTGTAAAATGAGCCTGTTTCTGTAACTTATATAGTTAGAATTAGATAACACACTTAAGAAATGCAGTTCTGTAATAGCTTTTGTCCTAAATGTTGTCTTAACTGAAATTACCATGGCACCAAACAAATAGGATATGATTTAAAGGTCCCATTAATTGCTTTTGAAATGCACATTTTCATTCAATCTTTGATATAATCTCAACTGAAACATGCAACACAGGCTCATTCTAAAAACTTAGCTCCATATACATTTCTGGAGCTCATGAACTATGTATCCAGAAGTACGTATGGTTGCACTTCGTCTTTAAAATGAACATTACGGGTATAGCGCTGTTCCTTTTTACCTGCTGGCTGCTTACCTTCATGTGAATGGACATTGGAATAGCCGGTGCCTCTGGTGGATTTATGTGAAAACAGCAGGCATGAATGGCACAAAGAGCAAACACAGCGGCCTCAAGTAGATTCACGAATATAAAAACTGCAAAAAACATATGTAGCCCCTGGGACGTATTTGGCTCTTTCCAGGAATGCATATATCGGTATGTTTTCAGAATGAGCCTGGTTTGGAAACATGAAGAGATGGAGAGACAAAGTGTAGCTCCTGCTCTTTTTAAACAGCCAATAGCATCTTGCTTTTTCATCAATCTGCCAGTCAGAGTGGTTGAGCTTAAATGCATCAAATGTGAGCATCTTGAAGGGGGCGTGGCATGTCAGACAATAGAGAGCATTTGATTGGTCATGATTTTGAGAAACTAAAATATGAGATCAAGTGAAAAAAAAAAAAAAAACGTTGATCCAGTAAGGCGGGAGTGACCAACTACGAGCCTTACATGTTGTTTACATCAGATTTATATCTTCTAAATGCAGATTTTGCCACTGTTTTGGAGCCCCCTGGCTTACAGATATCCTACAAGCTAACAATACTGATACTAACATCTAAACAACATTATTTTAATTCCATGGTGCCTTTTAATGAAATAATCTTTCTGTAATGTGCTCCTAATCTGCAATTGCAATCCAGCAATCCATCATGACAACAGACGAAAACTGTTATGAATGTTTCATTGTAGAGTATATTTGAGACTAGACTGTAGACTAAATAGATTTGACTAACACTGTTAGAATGAATGTATTTGCTTTGCATGACACATTGACATTAAAGTGCAGCAGTGTTCTCAATTTCGGTGTTTGGACCACCCTGTCCGGCACATTTTGTATGTCTTCCTTCATAACACACCTGATTCAGATCATTAGCTTGTTAGCAGGGAGATCCATGAACTGATCATTGTACCATTTAAAAGAGAGATACAAAATGTGCAGGGCTGGGTGGCCAGAGGACCAGAACTGTGAACCACTGCAGTATTTGGGCTTCATCTTAAACATTATAGGCCCTAACATACACCCGGCACAATAAGGCTTAAGACATGTTTGGTGTGATTTTTATCGCTATTTTCAGACCAGTGCAACTCTAATTTTCATGTTTTGCACCACCTTGTTTAAATAGCAAATCCATTTATTATTATTATTTGTATTATTTATTATGTGCATATTTATATTTCTTTTAATAAAAACAAGTTTAGATTTGTCCACCTGTAGGGTTTTGAAAACGTATGTATCATCATATGGGGCATAAGAATAGGACGTGTGTTTGCATATAACTTGACCACACTTTGTTATTAATAGTCATTTATTAATTTGCTGGAAATTAGAACTGAATTTAGAAATAGTTTTGAAACAAGTCTTTGCGCTTAACAAACAAAATTAAATATGTAGGCTGATGGCTGTCTTCAGTGGAGTGCATACAACACTGTGTTCTTTCTCCACGAAAGTAAAGGAGTAAAGAGTAAAAGTAAAGTAAAGAGAAAGAGGCCGGATGGAGGAGGGTCGTTCTTTATTCTCTCGCTGCAGATGGTCTTTTTAACAGTTTTCTTGCTAGCAAAGCGTTACATTTTTCAACTTACAAAATCCGCCATGTAAATAGCACCATGGTGCAACACAGCTGACTCTTAAAGGGAATGGGAGATGAGACTCTGATTGGTTTAATGCACGTTATGTTTAAAACACACAGATAACTCACTAAGAGAATAAGCACAACCCTGTTAGACCATGCGCCAGTGCGCAGAAAGTGTATTTTTCCATTCTTAGAATAGGAAAAGTAGATTTGGACATGCCCTTAATGCTGTTGCGCCATGCAAAAATAGCCCTATAATTAGTTTCAAAGAACTAATAGAGCAAAGATTACCTCATTGTCAGCTCAACATCGTTTTACCGGACATATAAAATTCAGTCTAAAGACTATTGGATATTATAGACAAGAACTCAGGATTTCATTTATAAAAATGTGTTAAAATCTACTCATTACTTTGCTGTATAGCTCATTTTAATCTACTAAAAATGCTAAGAGCACGATGAGCAAAAATTACTTGCAATTTCTGGTAACACTTTAATTTAAGTACGATTTCACAACATTTACTTTCTACCTTAATACCTGTCTGTTATTAAGATATGAACTGCTTATTAGCACTTATAAATTATGATCTTTTTTTACATCTCTAGTCCTACTCAGTGCCTAAACTCACCTATTACCTTACTAACTATTAACATAAAGTTAATTAGTAGTTTATTGAGCTAAACTCTTAGTTAATAGTTAATTAATAGCATAAATTGTACATTACATCAAGGTGTGACCCAATTTCTTTATATTTGACAGTTAAATTACACCTTCATGGACTAAAACGTGCTCTAAAATATCCTTTTATTCCTACCTGTACCTGTCTAAAAGTAATTTCTGATAGTGACAATACATAAAGTATCAGGAAGATAAATATTATGCAGGTTTTTTCACACGTCAATTTCCAGAACTAAACAGGAGCGTGTATACAGGAATGTCTGGCTAAAAGAAATGTTTCTTGTTGCATGTGCGTGTGTAGGTGGAAGTGGCAAATCCCGCTGGTTCAGGGGTGAGTCTGACACACACTGTCTCCTCGATTATGAGCAATAAATGAGAGGCGAGTGAGAAGCCGTAGGACAATTTGCAGCAAACGTGTAATGAACACAAACACTTAACGAAGCCACATGCCCATGTGACCGCTGCTTGTTGTTTTCACGGGACCTAAAAAAACAACAACATGCAAACCACTATGCGTAAATGAGCAACAGAAACAACACCCTGCTATAATCTCTACTGACTGGATACATGGAGCTTTGGAATATGTTTTTTATTTTTTTTCTTTGGTGCAGCTCAGATCTGTCGCTGATACACAGCTCTGCCCAGCTGTTGCTGCCCACTAGGGATCTCTAAACCAGAAAGTGAGGTTGAGCCATTTTGGTTGCTGTCATCAACACACAAACACAAACATATGACAATCTTGAGATTTATAGCCTTGTTGGGGCATCTAATCAGACTCATTGCTGTCTTGTAGATGCTGATGCTGTCTGAAGCGTGTCTCGTTAAGGCTTTATAATAACTGCAAACTATGAATCATTTATTAAGCATTAGCAAATAGTTTGTTCCTCATTTTGTTAAGCAGTAACTCTATATTTAAAGACGAAAGCAGTTTATGAATGCAGCTACATATGCTGTATTCTTGATTTATTTACACATATATTATTATTATTCAAAGTATTTTCATACTTTGTTGATGATTCATTTTTCATTACGATTACCTTATTTAAAATCCAGTCATTGAATGGTCCCTTGAAGTGCTTTGAAATATGCATTTATTTATTCAATGCTTGACATAATGTCAACCGAAACATGAAGAGAGGGCGGGACATCGTGTAGCTCCTCCCCTTCACAGGGTTCATACACATTTTTACTACTAAAATTCCATGATTTTCCCAGGACAATTTTTAGGACCTAATGTTTTATGTAATGCCTACGTATACGTGCTAAATCAAAAATCACTTTATTTTTTATTCATTTATTTATTTATTTATTTATTTATTTATTTATTTATTTATTTATTTATTTATTTATTTATTTATTATAAACAAGGTTTAAATTTATTACAGCACAACTTCTCCAGGGCTGAAAAATGCCATGACAAAATTCCTTGACTCTTCCGGATTTACATGACTGTATGAACCCTGCCTTTACAAAAAAAAAAAAAATAAATAAATAAATAAAAAAATAAAAAAAAACATAGCATTTTGTTTTATCACCACTCTGCCAGTGAGAGTGGTTGAGCTCAAGCTCATCAGATGAAAAGCAAATAAAAAACATCTTAAATGGGGAGGGGCATGACAGATACTAGAGAGCATTTGATTGGTTATGATTTGATGAGAAACTGAAGTATGACGTGACGTGAATAAAACTGATCCTCCATTTAGGGGGAAGTGACAAACTACAAGCTTTACATGTTTATATCAGTTTTAAATCTTCTAAACGCTAGTTTTGTCACTGTTTTGGAGCACACTAGATTATAGTTCTCTAAAAAACCAACACAATCTCACAGCAATAAAAACTTACAGTACTGATATTTTAATACTATAATACTTTATTTTAATTTCATGGCACCTTTAAAGTAGTTTTTGGTTTTTAGGATAATTCAGAAGAAGTGTGGATTTTAAACTATTCAGTGTTAACAGTTTCTCTGCATGCTAATAAAAACCTTTTTAACACAAATTCAGTTTTGTGAGCTTGTCTACGGCAAGGACTATTATGCTGCCTAAATCCCTTATGAATTACAATTAAAAAGCTTGGTATGAAATGAAAAATAAATCTTTGCAATTTTATTTTAAAATAAATCACTGTACAGTTTCATCATTTCTGAACAACACTGAAATATTTGAAAATATGAAATATTTGAAATATGTGTACTGTACAAAGAAAATATATTATAACACTCCTGTTATTCAGCAATGTTTAAACCATAATTGTATGTTTAGATAGGATTGCAGATATTTGATTCGGTTGTACAATTACATTTTATTATCTTGAAATTTATTTATTTTTTTGTTCATTTGCTTTTTTGTTTAAAACATAAATGAGCTTTTAATTATCATTTATAAGGGATTATAATTTACAAAATTTTAATAATCCTCACAAGCTCACAAATCTGTAATTTTTTTGTGTAATAATCAATTACAGAGTAACTGTTAATACATAAAACATGATGTACACTAGCGGGCATATTTCTTGTCCTCATCTTACCCCAAACATGCTCAATAATGTTCATGTCTGGTGACTGGGCTGACCAATCCTGGAGCACCTTGACATTCTTCGCTTACTGAAACTTTGATTTGGAGGCTGAAGTATGAGAATGGGTGCTAGAGAATTTGCCCTCTTTTGTGGTTTGTAATGTAATGGCCAGCAAAAATGGAAAAATCATGGTTTGGGGTCACATTCAGTATGCGGGCATGTAAGAGATCTGCAGAGTGGATCGCAACATCTACAGCCTGAGGTATCAAGACTCAGGCTGTAGATGTTGCCATCCACTCTGCAGATCTTTTACATGCCCCCATACTGAATGTGACCCCAAACCATGATTTTTCCTTCACCAAACTTGACTGAGATCTTTGAGAATCTCGGCTCCATGTGGGTTCCAGTTGGTCTTCTGCAGTATTTTTGATGATTGGGATGCAGTTCAACAGATGATTCATCGGAAAAATCTACCTTCTGCAATTTTCCTAATGCTCAACTAGAAGTCAAGTTATTATTTGTTGCTCGTACAACTAGGATCAATGACAAGACTTTTATCAGGTAGTTTATACATGTTAATTTAAAATGTTTTTTATTTGCTTATTCATTCTAAATTATCTTTAAAATCACCAATAAACAACTGGTTTGTAAAAAAATAAAATAAATAAATTATCGTTAACAAATTATGAATCATTACAATCATTAAGCACATTATATATGTGTTCAAAAGTCAATAATACAGCATGTATAGCTTTATTAATAAACCACCTACTAATGACTATTAATGAAGAGTTAATGCTTGAACTATACTTGCAAATGCTTAAAAAAACAACTAATAATGTGCAATGTGTATTATAAAGTGTTATCTATGTGTCTACATTTGTAGATATAGTATTCAATATATAAAAAATAAGCACATTTTGTTTCCTTTACCCCAAGCATGACATTGCAAATGTTTAATTTGAATATAGTCAGTGTTTTTGCTAGGCCACAGATTTGATTTGGAGTGCTCTTAAAAGCATAAAATGGACCTTAAGATGCTTTCTCCCACTTTTCTCCCCACTCTGCTGCTTTTGTGTAATAGCTCGGGATAGCTGCTAGAGAATATTTCGGGACTGTTTTTTGTTTTGGTGAATCAGCCAATCAGTGCTATCAGGACATAATTTTGCTGCAGCCTGAGTGATTATTCACATGCTAATCACATCTTTTTTCTGAGCAGCTAAGGCACACTGTTTTTTAACTAAAAACTGAAACATTTGGCACAGTGAGTGCTTTAACTGTTCATTGACTGAATGCACAAACGTTTTTGGTTTCAAAGTGCACATTTCTTTTTAAACAACATTGTTAGTTTTAAAACTACAAAAATGCCAGTTTGTGACATCATGATGTTATAATTATGCACATTATGTGTTCAGTCTGTTTGTTTGTGTAAGTAAATGACAAGCAAAACAGAAAATGGCAAACCGCAAAACACTGTAAAATGCTGGGTCACACACAATTCCTTTATGCTGTCCCAACAAAAAATAGAGATTTTTAGATAAATTGTTTTTACACATTTAAGTGGATATAACCTAAAACAATTAACCTGACCCCCAAATATTCATTCATTCATTTTTATGTCGGCTTAGTCCCTTTATTAATACGGGGTCACCACAGCGGAATGAACCGCTAACTTATCCAACAAGTTTTTACGAAGCGGATGCCCTTCCAGCCGCAACCCATCTCTGGGAATCATCCACACACACATTCACACACACACACTCATACACTGCGGCCAATTTAGCCTACCCAGTTCACCTGTACCGCATGTCTTTGGACTGTAAAGGAACCCGGAAGAAACCCAAGCGAAGGCAGGGAGAACCTTGCAAACTCCACACAGAAACGCCAACTGAGCCGAGATTCGAACCAGCGACCCAACGACCTTCTTTCTGTGAGGCGATAGCACTACCTACTGCGCCACTGCCTCGCCCACAATTCATTAATTCATTCAGATATTTAATTTTACTTAAGTAGATTGAATAATCAGCAAAAATCCTGTTTTGAGTGAACTGTGTTTGTGAGGCATTGCCAGTTACTGACCTAGTTTGCTTAAAGGATTAGATCGCCCCTAAATGAAACTTATGTTTTTATCACTCACCCTTGTGTCATTTCTCAATATACTAAGACCTTTGTTCATTTCTGGAATACTCATTGAAATATTTTAGATGAAATCAGAGAGCTCTCTTGACCCTTTATTACACCATTTAAGTCGTTATGTAATGATATACTCAAGTTACTATTGGACAACTGCACTTCATATGATTAAATTCATCATATTGCTTATAACAAAGCAAATCAAAAGGTCTCACTCATATTGTGCATATCACATGCATCTGATCATCCATGTTTATGCACTTTCTAGATCTGCGATGAAAGAAAGTTATGGTATCGCTTCAGAAGACCTAGATCTGGATTAGACCCCTGGACTGATTGTTTTCAATGAGGTTTTATAAACACATTTTCAGAGAAGCACGTGATATGATTGATTGCAGCTGTTCATCAATAAAGCTGCGGTCACACTTGACTTTTCTCCCCATAGACTTCCATTCATGCGCACGCGAATGCGTCAGATCGTAAACGCAGGGTCATGCGGTCAAGTTTCGAAGGTTGCAAAGTTCAAGCTTGTTGAACTCTAACCTGCGAAAATCGCATCACTTGACTGCGTGAGATCGATAGAGGGTCAAAACATGACATCTCTGGACAGACATTTAAATCATGGAGTAATCGCATGCTTTTTTAAATGTTTAATCATCTTGTTTAGTCCCGCCCCTTTTCACAGCACCGCATGACAGTATATCGCATGCTCAAACATAAATGTGACCACAGCTTTATCTTCATTTTGAAGAAACCCCCATCCACCCCATCTCCCTCTTTACCAGGGGCAGCTCTCAAGGCCTAATTGATCTCCGGACCCTTTGTCATGCTTTATGATCAGGCGGGAGCCCTGGGTTCAAGTATCTCCAAGCGCAGGGTTATCTTGCAGGACAGCATGCCTGTAACAATCATCAGCGATCTAGGGACACACACATCACAAACTACCACTTCCAGAATGCATTGCACCAATCAACACCTGCTGCAGCTGACCATCATCCGGACACTCACAGACACACACAGCTGCAGTGCATTCCACTTAATTACCTGGACTATATGTTTCAGTTTGTCTTCCACTCTCGTGGTCTTTTGTTATTTCCATTACTCCAATGATGGCTGTATGTTCCCTAGTTTGTTCTAGTTTTTTTTTTTTTTTTTTTTTTCTGGTTTGTTTAATAATTATATTTTACATGCCTCATTTGAATCCTGATCTTGGACAACACGTTGACTCGTAACAGATCTGTAACATTCAGATTGTTACAATGTCAAATCTGCTAAATAAATCAAGCAATAGCTGAGTTTGATCTCTTGAATTATGCTTTTATGACCTGTCATTGAATCTTTTATACATAAGAGGAATGGATTTCAAATGTAAGGACAAAGCTAACACCGTCTGTGTTTGGAAAATGATCAAAATTGTAAAGGTTTAAAACTACATGAGGCTGATTACACAATGGCAGAATGTACTATATCTTATTTTACAGTATAAGCTGCCTCTTGGATATAACTAAGTCTATCTTGGGAACCATATTTTTCACATAAGCTATGCATTTCTCCACATTTTATATGATCATTTTCAAAACCACAAAGGTAACTCTTTTACATCTTGTTTCCGCTTTTTGGTACATCCGTTGCCTTGTAAATGTACCGTAAGATAATAAACATATCATTTAGATCAATAGGAATACTAACTTTCTCAGGTGCGACACTGTAGCTCAGCGGTTAGCACTGTCCCCTTACAGCAAGAAGGTCGCTGATTTGAATCCCAGCTGGGTCAGTTGGCATTTCTGTGTGGAGTTTGCATGTTCTCCCCGTGTTCGCATGGGTTTCCTTTGGGTGCTCCGGTTTACCCCATAAGTCTAAAGACATGCGTTATAGGTAAATTGAGTAAAGTAAATTGGCCATAGTGCACTGTATGTGTGTGCATGTAAGAGTGTATGGGTGTTTCCCAGTACTGGGTTGCTGGGCAATCATATGCTGGATAAGATGGTGGTTCCTCCCGCTGTGGCGACCCCAGATTAAAAAAGGAACTGAGACGAAGAAAAATGAATAAATAAATAACTTTCCCTGTCTAATATAAGCCTTGTGGTTGGACCACAGAAAGATGCTGCTCAACAGGAAACCACTCATGATGTCTTTGACCACAGGCTGAAAAGATTCACATTAATATTAATACTGCTATATTTATGAAATCGTATAACATTGTAATGCGAGACGCAGCCAGGCCAGATCCAAGAAAGCAAGTCTTCAAAGTGGATGCACTTCAAACTTCTCTGTCAGACTGGTAACATTATCAGTACCGCACTCAAAACCAATGTCTGTCTGGATTCTTTCTTTTCGAAGACAAAAACAGGGCACTCTTTAAGCAGGAAATTAAGCTTTTAAATGCTCTCAGAGGGCAAACAGAATAATATTGATCTCAATAGCATTATGCTGCTTTATTTGTGTGGCTTTAAGCTTAGAGAGGGAGCTTTGGCAAATGTGTTTTTAGGCTCGTTCTGAAAAAGTAGCCCTAACTATGTTTCTGAAGATTGCAAATTATGTAGCCAAAGCTATGTATGGCTGCTTTTTGTCTTTAAAGGGCCATGACACCCCCCACTTTCGGTTAAAGTCTACTTCAGAATTTTTTCAAAAGATGCATGATTAATGGGCATGGAGCTCCGCGAGAATAGAGCAGGAGTGGGCGTGGCCAGCAGGGGAGAACGTGAGCGAACAACTGTTGTAGTCAATTAGCTCAAAAAATAAGACAAACCGTGAGGAGACGCATGAGTTTATAGTTTACAAAGTTAAAATGCAAAGAAATGAACAGTGATTTAATGCCTTGCTACATTTATTATTCGTAATTTCATATACACATAACCACAATTTATATCATTATAAAGATGTGTTCATGTAAACACTATAAATGAGGACTTCTTCCTCAATCCCCGTATCCAGCAGACTCAGTGCAGCAGGTCTCCTGACCTGTCTATTTTAACCGTTAGCCCTGCTGGTAATCTGGAGGATTTAGGCAAACACAGCAGCACAGTGATGTGTCTGAATGTGAACGAACTCCTGATAAAAGACAGCGTCCGCCATTCTCTAATTCTCGTGCTGCTCTCCCGACAAAAATGCTAGCAGCACACACACAGCTTTGCTGTATGATCGGCCCTGACAAGATTGCGGGGGAAAACATGCAACAAACCCTGTGGATCATGGAAACAAACGCATATGAGCCTTCATGAATGGCTAAATACTGTGGCGTGTCTCACAGCTCGGGCTTGACTCTGGCAGGTCTGGCAGGTCTCATGAATAATTAAACAGCCGGCTCTTCTCATAGGATAAGAAAACTCCGATATGAATAATAATGAGAAACAGACGCGTCATCATTGCACTTGCAGTACTGCGCTTCGTCGCCGATTTTGATCCCGCCCCAAAAATCATTTTAAACCCGGAAGTTGAAATTAGCTGACAAAAGCTCAAAATTATCCAGTTATCCCCACAATTAAAGCTGAAAGGTGCTAACATTGTCTTAACTGATGCTTAACACACACAAATCTGTTAATATTAACAAAAAATTCTCCAGTGTGTCCTGAACCTTTAAAAAGAATGCTACAGGGTGGTATGACACCATTCTTTTTCTCACTTACCAGCTGACGGCTTACCTCAATATGGACTGCTTTTTCCGCTGTTACCAGTTTGTCCGGTAGCTCTACACATATGTCGATGGGCTTGATATGCAGAGCGGGGTTGACCATGACAACGGGAACGGTTTTATAAAGCGGGTCAATAATATAAGTAATAAAATAAATAACAGGGTGAGAATGTGGTAAAATCTGAAAACATGGTAAAAAACACTTTTTTTCTGGATTGCTTTTCAAAACACTACAGTTGAATCTAGGCAAGTGGGTGGGCGGGTCAATCTGTTCTTTTTAAAATATACTATTGGTTGGGTTAAGAATAGATAGAGGGTGGGATGGTTGATCAGTTGGTCAGTCAGTGAGTCAACAGCGGCCTCTGGTGGATTTACACAAGAACAGCAGGGACGAAAGGTACTCACGAAAGAAATTTGAGATCTGAAACAGCATACACATCGGCCTCCCGAAAACAAAGACTGCAAAATAAAAAAATAATAAATAAATAAAAAAACATTCCTTCTGGAACCTATTTTGCTTTCTCCAGAAATGCATACAGGGGTACATTTTCAGAATGAGCCTGGGTTGATATTTGCATCAGCATCTGTGGTTAACATGGATGCTGGATCTTTAAA
Organism: Danio rerio; assembly: GCF_052040795.2. NCBI lineage: Eukaryota > Metazoa > Chordata > Actinopteri > Cypriniformes > Danionidae > Danio > Danio rerio. The sequence continues at coordinate 57,481,681 of NC_141023.1, forward strand.
GTTGTTCAAGGGTGTTATGGTGGTAGTGCCCGGAGCCGCAACATAAGCTCACATCCATGTTTAGAGTGGGAACAGATGCCAATGTTTGGCTTCAGGGCGATATATAATCACAAAACTGGGAAAAAAAATGGCCATATGTCTGTTGATGGAAAAAAAAGAAAGAGAGAGTGGGCTAAAAGAAGGGTCAGAAGAACAAAAAATCACCAAAGGACATCTAAGGAGAAAAATAAGGCAATTTTCTCTCTGCTTGTTACTGTGGAAACCCGGGTTCACAGAGCACCAATAAAGGTCTTTCTGCTGAAAACAACTCACGGCCATTTCCCACACGCTTCTTATGAATGTTCTAATAGACTTCATATCACTTTTGTGAAATGGAGACTATAGATTTACGATCTCATTTAAGTCCTGACTTACAGTGGCCGAAGCAGAGATCAGCCTAATGAAAATCGCCCTGGGTTCAATCCCTCAGCACCTTTCAGGCCAAACGTGCCACTGTAATTGGTTAATCCTCTCCGTAGTGTGTTAATACCATCCTCAAAGTAAAGGTCAGCTGGAGAGCCTGAGCTGAAAGAGGAAGCGTAGAAACGGGAGGTTGGGTGACCCCAACTTCCTGCCACTGGTGCCTATTGATCACTTTCCGTTTTCACAATTGGACGTCGACACCTAGGGTAGCTTCTTCTCTGTAGGGTGCGTGGGGGATGTGTGTGATGGAGTCGGGGATGAAGATCAGACTGCGGGATGGAGGCTGGTAAAGGTCGAGCGTTGTGGGGCTCACAGTAAGGGCTGGGCCTGTAATGGAGCTGGTGTCAGGCTTTGGCAGCGGTTCGGCTGAGTAAGAACCTGCCACTCGGAGTCTGAAATTAGACCTCGGCATCTTCCCCCTCAGCAGCTCTCTGCTGTCACTCTTTCTCTCATTCTCTGGTGTTTTTTTTCCTTCCCGCTCACACAAACACTAGCTGAAGCATCTTGTTATCGGTTGCCCTCACGCCAGGTTGTTCAGGATACCTCGGTTAGGCTATTGGTGGCTTTTTCCATGTCTTTTACTTGACATTTTTGTGTGTCCAGGACAAAGTTGGTGTGTGTTAAGTGAGCCTGCACCAGTGGGACATCAGTTTGGGCTCTCGACTTGCTGATTATTGCTCTTTGGAGCCTATTACACCATTTAGCCATGATGTCATCCCTGATGAGCGAAATGTGCCAGATTGATTTCTGATCCCTCAGTGCTGCTGTGATCCCTGTAATGGCTCAGAGCTCAACACACATTTAGGCTCTCACATAGCGTCCTAGGCTTTCCAGTGATGAGTAACCTTTGAGTCTGGAATTACCTTTTCAGCTTTATATTTGTTAACATGCTTCCAGATGCTATCCGTGCTGCTGAAAAGGATTTAAAGATGAATATGTATTTATGTGCTGAGCTCTTTACTCTCAGTACCAAAATAGGTACAGGAAAAATCAATGACCTTAGTGATGTGCATATATTTGCTCAAGCTCTTCGGTTCACTGGCATCAAGTCAGCAGATGATGTAATTAAATTATGGATAACAATTTACTTAAAGTTTGTTTATAAGACTTTTTTTAAAAATCATAACCTGACATGTCATAAATATTAAGATTGTATGCCAGCTTACAGTATGTTGTTAAGTGTCATTAGCTCAGTTATGTCGTTTTAGCTGTTGGTGCTGTTTTATTTTCATCCACTCTGGGTGATTTTGGATCTTAATTTGGTCATAGCTTTTTCTGTGTTTCAGCTAGCAGAATGATTTTTGGTGACAAATCTTATTTTGACACATATTTTGAGAAAATGCTTGATTTATTAATGCCTACCCCACCTATACAAACCTAAAACCAGCCTATTTGTGGTGTAAAATCTCCCATTGGGAGGTCTGCAGGCTGAATCGATACCTACTTGGCATTATTAACTCTGGCCAAACTCAAACTTGTGACAAAGTTAATCATAAAGTTAGTCAATCAGCTAGTCAAACGTGAAAAATAAATAAATAAATAAATAAATAAATAAACATTTTAAATAACATTCAAAGCCATTTTATTTTATTTTTATTATTATTATTATTTTACAGCAATGCTTTCTAGTCGATTATTAAATATAACAAATGATATGTTATTTGAATGAAAATCTAATGAGGTCATTCTTGTAATAAAAAAATGTGTAATTATAGTTTAGTCTCTACTGGTAGAGGAAATGTTGCATTCAGCCTTTTTATGCTTAACTCGCACTAATAAGGTTGTAAGTGACTAATTAAACAATATGCAGCAATAAATGTAACATTTATTTATATTATTTATCTATTTATATATTATGTATTTAGATTTAATAACCATCATTTGGAGATTGGTTTTAATTGTTTTCTTTCTTTCTTTACAGCAATGTAATTGGTAGATTTAAACATCTGTTTGTGCTGCATTCAACAATGACAAGTATTCTAAAAAGATTGTGATCAATCCTCACAACGGCACGGATTCTCAAACTGGCAAAATGAATTGTCACACTCAGATTGTACATCTCTTTGTGTTTGCAATAAAAGGGTAAATAAAGAATGCTGTCTGAATAAATACATGTATTTTTTACTCATGAGACACTAACTTTTTGAATGCTAATATTTGAAGGAGCAGAGAAAAGTGTTAAGTCTAGTTTTTGCCATCTAGTCAAAGTCAGTATTGTCTTATATGGCATATAAATAGCATTTAAATTTTTAAACAAAATTTTATCGCTTTTGTCAATTGGTGAATTTTGTTTCTCTGCACTGGCTTGCTTTGTTTGGGACTTGTGGAGCAGCGCATCGATGGATTTGCTCTTCAATATTTGCACTTTCAGCAGTGAAATTATTCCACACAGAACTGAACTAAACTGAACATCAACTGACACAGTTTCACTTTACTAGAACTTCAATGTTAAGTTGCTTTGACACAATCTACATTGTAAAAAGTTATAGAAATAAAGATGTATTGAAAATTACTTTCATTTATATCATTGAACAATACATCATTACATTAGATATTTCTTAATCAAATTATCTATTTGAGCTTGAGTTTTTAAACAAATGTTAAAAATATTACACATGCGAGTTTCTATTTATATATAAAACATGAGCACACTTTGATTTATTTCTAATTTCCATCTGAAAGCAATGATATAAATACATCATTTTAAACATTTTTTAATTACATTTTTTTTCTGTAATTCAGTTTTTATTTCCGAAATGAATATAAAAAATTACCATCAGATAGAAAAGTATTCTTAACAGTTTTTACCCTGTATGTATCCCACATTCCCCCACCTCATCATCTGTACATCAGGAATCACAGGATAACTGTAGCTTAGACCAAGCAAATAAATTAAATTAAATTTGACATTTGAAGCATCAGATTAGGGTTAAGTGTCCTATATTTCTTTGACAATGCTCAAATATAGATTTTCAAAATGTCCAGTTTAGCATTGTTGATCCATGCTGATAACAGGTACAGTATTTCCAATAGTGAATGCAACAAATCCTTGAGAGATCATGTGAGGGTTTCCACCTCTTTACCAACATTTTTCTTTGTAGCAGTTAAAACAGCTAACCAAAATATATGGACATTTGGGAAATTAAGTGTTATCATTCAACGATAATAAAAGAGGATCTTTGGGGAAACATGTTTTTGTAACTTTAAATAAAATGTCCAGCACAGAATTCCAAAGTTTTCCATAAGTCACATCATATGCACAAAGTTATCTGGTTCACAGAACTGACAATAGGGATTTGGAGATAAACCTATGATATCAAAATAATAGCTTTAATTTATTTGTGAAATGTTAATAATATTATACATGCAAGTGTGTAACAAAACAAAAACAATTTTGACTGTACTTTCATTTATTATTTTAAAAATACATTTCTAATTTCCTGAAATGGAGCTAAAAACAAATTCCCTGCAAGCTGGCTTGCCCATTTAGATAGATAGAAATAGAAACCAAGTTCCAGAATAAAAATGTCGAGCTCAAAACAATATTACTTAAAACAATCATGGCAGTTTAGGACAACATTTAAATGAAACTCTTCTGGTTAGCATACGGTATTAGCAATATCAGCATACTTAATTTCCTCACTCGTCTTCTCAAATGCCACCGAATAGATTGCTCACCACCGACAGAGTAATTTGATCATTTGCTGAATGTTAAATGCAAATGAGAGGTAAAAACAGACACATGCAGATACACTCACCCTGGCGTTCATGGATGGCAGCTCAACCATTACTAATAAACTGTGGCTCGTTTTATCTGACCTGTTTGTTCATAAATAACTGGCCTATTCAGAAACATGCACCCTCATACTATATAAATGTTGGAGTGAATTGAAAGATTAGAATTAGGGGGTCGGGCTGCATACGCAATACAGGCTCACTGTGAAAATGTACTTAAGTATATATTTCTGGAGAGAGCAAATTATGTAGCCAGAGGTATGTATGGCTACATTTCATCTTAAAAACAAACTTTAAAGGACGGTAGGATGCTGCTGATGGCTTCTGTTTTTATTTTTATTTATTTTTTATTTTATTTTTTTTTCACGATACCAGCTGATCGATTACCTCCATGTGGACGGCTTTTCCACTATTACAGGTTTGCCCAGTTGCTTGCCATGTACGTTGGGAAGGCGTAAGCGAGTTAATTGGTCCCTTTGAAAACACTATCAGTTGGGTTTAGGGAAGGCAGTAGGCAAGTTAATCGGTGCTTTTTAAAACACTATCGGTTGGGTTTAGGAAAGGTGGTGGGTGAGTTAATCCATGCTTGTGAAAACACTTATTTAGGTTTAGGGAAGGCGGTGTGCAAGTTAATCGGTGCCTTTGAGAACACCATCAGTTGGGATTAGGGAAGTCGGTGGGCGAGTTAATCAGAGCCTTAACACTGTCGGTTGGATTTTGGGAAGGCAGTGAGCGAGTTAATTGGTGCCTTTGAGAACACTGTCGGTTGGGTTTTGGGAAGACGATAGGCGAGTTAATCAGTGCTTTTGAAAACACTATCGGTTGGGTTTGGGGAAGGGGGAGGGGGGATCAGTAGGTCAGTCAGTCAATCGACAGCGGCTGTGAAAACAGCAGGCATACACAGCGGCCTCTGGTGCATTCATGAGAACAAAAACTGCAAAAAAAAACATAGCTTCTAGGATGTATTGTGTGCTCTCCCGAAATGTATATAGGGGTATGTATCAATAATGAGCCAGGGTTATGCTTACTTAGTGATAGGAGGTGTGTTTTCTGTTTGTGAGTGTGTACTCCTTTGTGTGCTTTATGAGGGCACACATTTGTATAATGACATTGGTTTGACCTAGGTATTACAATGTTGAAGCAGTTTATGAGGACATGTCTTGTTTACTTGTAATTCAAATATATATATATATATATATATATATTTTTTTTTTTTTTTTTTTTTTTTTTTTTTTTGGTGACTTTTGACATTAAAAATTTGCTGTTTACTGTGAGGCTTGGGTTTAGGGGTAGGGGGAAATGTAAGACCGGTTTAGGGGAAAGTAATGCATTACAATATTGTGTTACTTAGTTACTTTTTATGGTAACTAATGTGTTACTTTACTTTTGAGTTATTTTTTCTAACCTGGCTGAGGCTTGATAAGGGTTTTTTTACCTTCTTTTTTTAAAAAAAGAAGAGCTGTGCAATTAACAATTTGTATATGATAATATTATCTTCTGAAAACTTTCTGACCCCAGAGCTATACATGTCCTATATACAGATTAATGATAGCTTAAAGTAATGTGTTTGATGCTTTTGTACTTTTTGTCTTATTAAAAAGAAAAATTTCTGTCTATTCAGGTAATCCTCTTTATCTTTTCTTTCATGTGTTTAAAATAATGATAATTTTCCATCGCAGAAATGTAAAGCTCAACCATCAAGGCTCTGCCTGTCCTTGCATTCTCGTATTGTGTGCGTGATTCAACATGAATACATTCATTTTAATTCAGCATTTTATTTTTCAAAAGTGAAATAACTAAACTAAACAGTTTTTTTTATTACTTAACTGTTATTACTTAATGCATTACTTTACTCGTTCCTTAGAAGAGTGACATTATTGCGCCACTAGCGTTACTTGTAATGCATTACCCCCAACACTGGGTAAGACAATATAATACGTGTTTTTCTTTCTTTTTTTTCTTTTTTTACAGTATGAACTGCACTACACCTATGGCAAATCCACTTAAACCACCAAAGCCAACATATGTGTGAGGTGTGTGTGTGTGTGTGTGCGCCCCCCATCCTCTGCTCTGCCATTAGCAGTAGATGAGAGGAAATTACAGCAGAATGAATTGGTGGGTGGTAATGAGTCCAGGGGTGATTCTAATCAGTTCTTAAATTAAAACTCAACATTTATGCAACATTAATGAACAGAAAGCATATTTATGTGAAAGCTCAGCTCCCCATTGGCCCCGTGGCTCATATCTTCCACCCGTCAGATGGGCACACGTGCTGTGCCGAAGTTTAGCATGTGAGGTGCATGTACCGCACTGATGATTGATGCGACAGATTTATTCGCCTGAGGGCCTGCGATGCGGCAGATTGGCGTATAGATTGAGCCGGAGCCCGACGCTAACCGTATCTGACGTTCTCAGACACTAAGCTGCAGGTCCATCGGGACGGGAATGAGACTGATGATGAAATGTTAGGGTGGTAATGCACTCGGGTGGGGATCAAAGACCCAAGCAGTAGCAGATTCCTTCAGGCTAAGAGCGAGATGTGCAGGGGCTGGTCTTATATCAGCTCGGAGTGGTCAGTGGAGCGCACAGGTAAGACGGAGCCAAAGAGGCAGAACTGTCTGGGCTGATCTCTCAGGGAATGCTGGATTTCTTTTTTCATCTCACCTGGGAAAATTTCATACGAGATGGAAGAACAGTTTCGCAGAGTGTTTGATGATAGTGGCACAAAGCATAGTAAATCACTGCTAATGGAAGTGAGGACCCTGCTAGATTTTAAAGTTGCTCTGTTGCAGACTGGACAAGAAATTAGCACTGTGCCCAGAGAGGGCATTGATAATAATGTGTGGCATTCTTATGTAAATCAACACATACTGTACAAGCGAGAGGTTAGATGAACAGAAGGAGCAACGCTAATGACTAGCCTTATCATTTCTGAGTGTGAATCTAAACCACTGGGAAATGTGTGTGTGTGAGTGTGTCAAGCGTCAGCACTTGCATGCGTGTCTGTCTCTCATGCCTTCAGGCTTTGCAAGCACCTTCACCAAAATGAGATGGGAGACTCTACGTCTGTCCTAATCTACTGGGCCAAAAACAGCAGTTCTGCATATTTTTAGACCAATAATCCTTATTATAACTCGATGGTGTTTTCTTTGTTTCCTTTTGTCTTGCTTCTTTTGTGAAAGTGAGAATGAGAAGTTGTTACTGAAAATAGGGAGCTCATGCTACCTAAATGAAAATGTGCTCAAGGGGAGAGACTGAGATGGAGAATAAATTGGGGAAACGGATGCAAACAGAGAAATGTTCTCAAGCCAGAATTAATCAAAGCAACAATCAATTTTATTTTTGCCCACGTCTCCAGGCTCAGCAAACTGATCAAATTGAAAAGACAAGCACCATTAGATGGATCAAATGAATTGCAACTCCACAATGAATGAACACAACTTCAGAGGGATCGACAATTTGCACATTACTTGATAAGCAGTGAATTCAAAGAGATCCGACCAAACACAAAACTGACTTGACTAAATTGAGGGAGCAGAGCAGAAGGAAACGCTTTCAGAAAAGACAAGCAGAGGATGAAACTTGCCTTTGCCAAAACACAAATCACTCTGTAGATTTCCCTTAAACTAAATCTCTCTGATGTACAGAACAGAGGGACTCATCAAATGATAAACTTGCACAAAAGCATACATGGTTATGAAGTTAATAATTAGACAGATTAAAATAGATGCATGTGAGCTTTAATGACATGCCAGTCTTAATCTGGGTTTGATTAGAAATGGGCCCATCCTATAACAGCTTCAGCTTTTTTAAAAGTTTTGAACATTCTTCTTGAAGTATATTTGTGAAGTCAGGCACGGATGTTTGATGAGAGGGCCAGGCAGATTTTGCTCTAATCCATCTAATCCCAGGGTTCTGTCAGGTTAAAATCAGGACTGTGGAGGCCAGACCTGTTCTAGGACTCATTCATGTCTTCATGGACTTTGCTTTGTCCACTGATAATGTACACAACCTGGCAAATGTCTTGTTGTTGATCCCAATTGTAAGAGCAGCATATAATAACTTGACTTCTAGTTGATCATTTAGAAAAGTGGCAGTAGGTAGATCTTTCAGATGAATCATCTGTTGAACTCCATTCTGATCATCACAAATACTGCAGAAGACCTGTTGGAACCCACATGGACCCAAGATTCTCATAGAAATCACTCAAGTTTGGTGAATGATAAATCATGGTTTGGGGTTACATTCAGTATGGGGGCATACGAGAGATCTGCAGAGTGGATGGCAACATCGACAGCCTGAGGTATCAAGGCATTTGTGCTGCCCATTACCTTACAATCCACAGGTGAAGGCAAATTCTTCAGCAGGGTAGTGCTTCTTCTCATACTTCAGTCTCCACATCAAAGCTCCTGAAAGCAAAGAAGGTCAAGGTGCTCCTGGACTGGCCAGCCCAGTCATCAGACATGAATATTGTTGAGTGTGTCTGGGGTAAGATGAAGAAGGAGGCATTGAAGATAAATCTTGATGAACTCTTCTGCAAAAAGGCTTTCTTTGCATTTCAGATGACCAGGACCGGCGCGTCCATAGAGGCGCCCTAGGCGGCCACCTAGGGCAGCTGTATAGAGAGGGCGGCGTCCGCGAGACCTCCCTCACCACCCGCATCCTCAGCAGTTATATCCACGCCGCAGAATAAAGAGGGCGCCATCCGTGACACCTCCCTCACCACCAGCATCCTAAGTTATTTCTGCAATTCCCCCCCCCCCCCCCCCCAGATTACTTTATTAATACACATATGCATTCACAATACTAACTCTTTTTCCAGTGCAACATGATATTCTATACTGTATATCATGTCTGTTAAGTGACAAGACTTTTGTCAAAGCAAAGTCAGACCTCACTGTCCTAATATAGCAATTAAAAATCAAAGGACATATTTTATTTTGGTAAAATAAGCGTAATCTAGAGGCCTTTGCCTTTCATGCAAGCCACTTCTGATACCAAATGATCCACTAGATGTCAAGTTATTATCTGTTGTTCTTGGACAAGTGACAAGACTTTTGTCAGGTACAGTAGTGTATGTAGTCATGTTGGAACATAAAATGGCCTTCCACAAAAGTTTTCCCACAAAGTTGGCATAAAATTGTCTAAAATGTCTTAGTATGTTTAAATATTAAGGGTTTCTTTTATTTGGAACTGAAGGGCTAAGCTCACCCCTTGAAAAACAACCCCTCACCATAACCAAGCATTTAAACTACTGTTCAAATTACTTTTTTAAAATGAGCTAAGACAACACTTTTTTTTTTTTTTTTTTTTTTTTTTTTAAGGACAATGTATTTGATTTTTGTTCAATTACCTTAAATTTGTAAAAACTAGTAACTTAATAAATTGATTGTGTGGAACCCAGCAATTTTTACAGTGCATCTGATTGCCAGTGTGATTCACCACTCAAGAGAACACATCTACACTCTAGATTCCAGTGGCATTATGCTTTACACCATTGCATCTGATGCTTTGCATTGCACTCGGTGATATAAATCTTAGATGCGGCTGATCAACCATGAAAACCCATTCCACAAACCTCTTTATTCTTGTTGTTGAGCTAATCCTGGTGAGGCAGTGTTGCAGTAGGTAGTGCTGTCGCCTCACAGCAAAAAACTCGTTGGGTCGCTGATTCGAGCCTTGGTGTTTCTGTGTGGAGTTTGCATCTTCGTTCGTGTGGGTTTCCTCCGGGTGCTTCGGTTTCCCCTACAGTGAAAAGACATGCGGTACAGGTGAATTGGGTAGGCTAAATTGTCCATAGTGTGTGTATGTGTGTGTGTGTATGTGTATGTGTGTGTGTGTGTGTGTGTGTGTGTGTGTGTGTGTGTGTGTGTGTGTGAATGAGTGTGTGTGGATGTTTCCCAGAGATGGGTTGCGGCATCCACTGCATAAAAACATGCTGGATTAATTGGCAGTTCATTCCACTGTGGCGACCCTCAGATTAAAAAATGGACTAAGCTGAAAAGAAAATGAATGAATGAATGAATGAACTAATTAAGGCCAATGAAGTTTGGATATCTTTCTCTGTTGATTTTGCAAAAAGTTAGCAACTTCTAAGCATTGTGCAATTCAGCATGCTTTAACCCTGCTCTGTAATTTTACCTGGTTGACTTGCTGTTGATTCCAATAGCTTCAACCTTATTATAATACCACCAACACTTGATTGTGGAATATATACAGTAGTAGTGAGGAAATTTCATAAATGGATTATTGCACAGGTGGCAACATATCACGGTAACACACTTGAATTCACTGAGCTATTGAGAGCTGCCCATTCTTTCAAAATGTTTGATGAAGCAGTCTGCATGCCTGGGTGCTTGATTTAATATGCATGTGCCTATTGACGTGATTGGAATACATGAATTGAATGATTTAGAGCATATAAGCTTACAGTCACAAATCTAGGGCTGAAATTTGACTCAGATTTTTAATCTGACAATCACATTAGAGCGGTAGCTAAATCTAGCTTTTTTCAATTAAGACAACTTGCAAAAATAAAGCAAAATATAGTAAAACAACAGTTTGAAACAGTAATGCGTGTTTTAATGACCACTAGGTTAGATTATTGTAATACACCATATGTGGGGAGTAGCAGGTCAGCTATTGCCCATTTGCAAATGGTGCAAAATGCTGCAGCACACCTGTTACCTGGTACTCTCAAATATGACCACATTCCCCTGTGTTAGCTTTGCTTCATTGGTTGCCAGTTCATTTTAGAATAGAGTTTAAGATTCTTTAATTTCTAAATGTTTTTTAAATCTCTTAATGGTCTTGCCCCACCTTATATCTCAGAGCTGATACACCCCTATAAGCCCGCTCATTCTCTGAGATCACCTGATCAGCTCTTCCTGATTGTACCAAAAACAAAGCAAAAGCTTAAAGGGGATTGTGGAATTCTACACTTTGGAATGATTTGCCGCTGCCCTTTAGACAGGACTCTTCAGTGTTCTCTTTTAAATCAGCTTGAAACTCATTTGTTTTCATTGACATTTGACACCTGATCTTGATACGTAGTTATTTTAGTCTTTTGCACATTTTTTTAGGTAATTTAGCTGTATTTTATGTTGTATTTTTTGTATTTTATAGACTAATATGCTTATTTTGTTGTACATTTTCTGCACAGCGCTTTGGCTCACTTCTGTATTTGTAAAATTCACTATAAATAAGCTTTGACTTGACTTGACTTGACTTGACTTGACTTGACTTGACTTGACTTGACTTGACTTGGCTTGGCTTGGCTTGGCTTGGCTTGGCTTGGCTTAGAGGGGTGTCCAAAACATCTGGCAAAATTGTGTATTTCTTAAAGGATTTTCATTTACCTAAAAGTATGAATCTGCTATTATTTTACTCATATAGGCCATCCAAGATGACAGTTTAGTACAACTAATTTACTGCTGAAAATATGGCTTAATGTTTCACACGTTTGTCAATGACTGCCACCACTTTTAGAGCGAGCAAAAATCATACAACTAATCTAAATTAATACCTGTGGCTCATTAAAATACTTTAAGGCCATGTGAAGGCACATGATTAGTTTGAAAAGGAGCATTCATTCTTAACATAATTATCTTTAATTCATGGCCTTGATAATATTCATGCCTTGACATGCATGTTCACGGCAGTCAGTTATGGGTCTAGAAGATTGCACTCTAGACTGTTGTAAAAAGATCCTTTAGCCAGTTGAGCTAATAATGTTTGTAAATATTATACCAATTTTTGCGCTGACCATATTAAGACCACTGTGCATCATCAAGATGGGTGAATGAGCCACTATATATAGGCGATGCAGTAGCGTATTAGGTAGTGCTGTCGCCTAACAGCAAGAAAGTCGCTTGTTCAAACCTTGGCTGGGTCAGTTGGCATTTCTGTGTGGAGTTTGCATGTTTCCCTCATGTTCGCGTGGGTTTCCTTATACATAAGGGTTGTGTACGAATGGATCAAAAACCCACATTTCAGAATGTACGTTCATTAATAATTTTTTTTGAACTTAATCCAACATTTATAACCATTGCAGAGAGATCGCCTCCCGCATCATTCAAATCATGTTTATGAAAGCATTTTGGCTTCCCACTAAAATATACTGATGACGAAAAAAGTTGTGATGGGACTTCCCTGAATGCTTTTTTTAAGTTAGTGTTAGTGTCTTATTGTTTTCTGCCACTGTTTATTTAGCCTGTATTAATGCATTCAGTGTAAAGCTGCATGATTAAACGTTAAAAGATTGGGATTTCAATTCAAACCCATGCAACATGTATGATAAATGATAGTGTCAAGTTCAGGAAAACACGCTAGATAGATGGATTCAATTGCAAGTAAAAATAAATGAAATTAAGTCAGGAATGTTCAGCGAGCAACAATGCAAAGATCTCCAGCGTCAGGAGGAAGGGCAGTAGCTGAAGAGTAGTCCAAGAGTGGACCAGATAAACAAGGTTCCTGACAAGACACAGAGAAGCCATAAACAAGAGTTACAAACTGACAATGAAGCATGTAAATGACACTTCTTAAATAGAAGAAGCTAAGTGCCAACAGCTGGGCTGAAGACAGACCAGCTGATCCTAGTTAGTGAGTCACGTGATCACAACACAACAGCAGTACATGACAGAATGCAAAACAATCCCACGTGACAATATGACAGAAAGAGCGCATCCATCATCAACCGTGACAGATAGTGATTTGCATATGTTTATTAATCCTTCAAATCACTGCATTGAAATCTGCGTTTGATCGAGAGAGATTCAGTTTTTAGCCAGCAGCTAGCTCTCTGCAACTCTCACAAGGTCGCACACTGAAGCTAAGCAGGGCTGCGCCCGGTCAGTACCTGGATGGGAGACCACTTGGGAAAGCTAGGTTGCTGCCGGAAGTGGTGTTAGTGAGGCCAGCAGGGGGTGCCCAACCTGCGGTCTGTGTGGGTCCTAATGCCCCAGTATAGTGACGGGGACTCTATACTGCTCAGTGAGCGCCGTCTTTCGGATAAGACGTTAAACTGAGGTCCCGACTCTCTGTGGTCGTTAAAAACCCCAGGATGTCCTTCAAAAAAGAGTAGGGGTTTAACCCCGGCATCCTGGCCAAATCTGCCCACTGGCCTCTGTCCATCACGGCCTCCTAACCCTCCCCATATCATGATTGGCATATCATCACTCTGTCTCCTCTCCACCAATCAGCTGGTGTGTGGTGTGCGGTCTGGCGCAAAATGGCTGCCGTCGCGTCATCCAGGTGGATGCTGCACACTAGTGGTGGATGAGGAGACCCCCCCCCCATTGTGTAAAGCGCTTTGAGTGCCCAGAAAAGCGCTATATAAATGTAACGAATTATTATTATTATTATTATTATTTTACGCTTTTTCAGTTTGTTACAAACAATTAAGTAACACAGAAGTACTGGGAGAACAGTTTGTAGTTCAGATATAACCACTTATGTTTATGGTAAAGATTAAAATCACTGTTTAATGGAACTTGACGCTGGTGAATGTTATAGCAATTACATTGTTTAGCCAATAGATGGCGAAAAACAACCATCAAATTTATGTCACTGAATAGGTTTTCAAAAATGATCCTCCTTTAATAAAACATGAAGTTTGATTTTGTTAATTGTTGAATCATTAATTTAAAACAATATGGTATGTTGTACAAGATGTTAGATTTCTATATTTAACATTATCAGCAAGAGCAGCCTAAATAATTTTTCATATTGAATGTTTTCCTTTTTTAGCTGGTTCTTTCTTAATTTTTATTTTATTAAAATTACAGGTTCTGTTTGTTAAGACCAGTGTTTTTTTTTTTTTTTGGTATTTTATTATTATTATTATTTTTTTGTATAAATGTAAAGCAAATCACATTTGTCTCCCTTTTTCACAGATCCAAAAAATGGCTGATCCGTGACCCAAAAAACATAATGTAATTCAACCTGTGAGATTTGTGATCTGTTACATCACTAATATATTTTAACTATTCTACACAATAAATACAATATAGCTGTATCTAATTCTGCAAGATTGCTCCTATTATCATGTAAAGCATATTGCCATACAAATTGCTCTTTGCTTAAGAACCTATAGGACATTATTATCACAACAATACAACTTTACGTAAAGCTTCTTTGAAACAATGTGATTTGTAAGAAAAAATGAATATATACAGTACAATTAAGTTTGATTGCACAAATAGCACTCATAATGATTATTTGAGTAGAACCTGATTATTTTCTTGCCTCTGCACTCAAATTTAAAAAATCAATTTCTTTTGATTTTGTAGAATTACATTTGCCTGGCAGACTAATAAAGCATTATTGAGTTGAATTGCCGTAATCTGAATTAAATTAAGTGCGCGAGCGAGAGAAAAAGAGAGACATGGATGCACTGAGCTAAAAAATGAACAGATGAGAATGATAGGAAGGTGAGAAGAGGACAGAGCGTGGAAGAAAAGGAGTGATGCAGAGGGAGTGGAACAGTGAAAGCGACAGAAAGAGCAGAGGATGGCGAGGATTGGCAGGAGTGACAGGATGTGACAGTGAGCTCATGGGGCGGCTGCTGCTTTACTCTCCAATCACATAGTCTCTCTGTCCACTCGCTCATTTAATCTGATCGGGGAAGTGTGCGGAGAGAGAAAGAGTGCGAAAATCAGCGAGGAGAGGAAGAATGAATGAAAATGGGAAGGTTAGAGAAGGAGACATTTTATTGCCACTCCCTTTCTTGTAAATGCTGTTCGTCCTTAATGTCATCGTCGATAGCTCTCTTCCACTCTGGCTTTATTCTACTTTTAGTCTTTAAGGATAGTAAAGCCTAAAATCGACAGCATCATAAACAAAACAAACAGTGCCAGGTTGAGCTGAATCGAAAGCCTTTTTTCTTCATGATTTTAATTACGGCAACAATTAATTTCCACTTGTTCTCTACTTGAAAATCTGCACTACAATGAGGCACTTAAAATGAAAGTAAAGGTGGTCAATCAGTACACAATGAAATACTCACAGTTAATATAATAATCTATTTTTAAAGCCAGGTTTATGGTGTTGTGTTGGCTAGGCAACAAAGTTTAGAGGATAGAAACCATTAGGAAGCAATGTAGGAAAATCTAAATCTAATCTTTAAAACAAAGATTGATAGAAATATTTTTTTTCTTTTTTTTTTTTTTACAAACAAATGTCATGTAAAAAAACTGCTTCTTAATGTTTCTAACTAATTTTACAACATTGCTGCCTAATCAACACCATAGACATGGCTGAAGAAACATATACTTTACAACTTAAAACATTTAGAGCAAATGCATATAATGCCTTTATAAAATCATCTCAAAGCTGACCCCATATACTTTTATTGCAAATACTTTACAATATATGAGCAATATCACACTTATACAGTATCCATGCGGTACAGCTCTATATCAACACAGCAGTGATTCGACCGCAGGCATGAGGGCGCACGCCAAGTTATATTGCATGGATGTGAGTGTGATATTGAGCTTATTCATACAACACGGCCAGCAGTGGATACCAGAATAAGTAATCGGGGCAATCGTTTTCTTGTTAAGACATGCAAGTATCAAATGATGTGCTTGAAAATTTATGCAATCGTCGAAGCACATTGTCTAGCTGGTATTCATATATAAAGCCTGATCAACTACATTCTTGGCCAAAAAATCATTACATGTATTTAGCAAACTTCCAATATATATGCAAACAATTGTATAGTTTAAGAATCAATGCTTTAGGAGTGATAGACACATTTATATATGTGAGTAAATTCTCTAAACCAGTAGTTCTCAAACTGTGGTACATGTACCACTAGTGGTACGCAGGCTTCCTTCTAGTGGTAGGCAGAAGAATGAAATATGTCATGTACATGCTACACACATTTCAAAATTTACCAAAAAGTATGTAAATAATATGACATATATGACATATAGCCTATATTTTTAAGGTAATCTGCCATGTTTTTTTTTTTTTTTTAACTGTGCAGAGTTTTAGCTGCTTTACTGGGCTTGTTACGCTACTGTATTCCAATACTGCTCATTTTGGTGGTACTTGAAGAGACAATTTTTTTTCTGAGGTGGTACTTGATGGAAAAAGTTTGAGAACCACTGCTCTAAACTGTTCAGTGTGGTTAGCCTACAGAACATGACAATCCTGGATACATCTTATTTTTGATGAACAATGTTATTTTGGCAATCAACATTCAAAGTTGAGAATTACACTTAATAATATTCCATTAATAGAAAAAAACTTTGTGATGGGATGTCAGTGTGAGATGTGAGTGTGATATTGAGCTTATTTCGTACAACACAGCCAGTGGTAGATTCCAGAATAAGTGTCCGTGGTAAGAATATTTTTGGTAAGAAATGCAAGTATCAAATGGCCACTGATGTGCTGGAACATTTCTGCAATTGTTCAAGCACATTGTCAAATTAGTATTCATATTTAAAGCCTGATCAACCACATACTTGATCAAAAATCTTGTAAATGTCTCTAGGAGTAGCCAAGCTAATGATACATCTATGTATACTTGAACATAATTAACATAAATATTAGCAATTCTTTTAAGCCAATTGTTTGCATAATCCTGCTTGCATCATGTCTTATCTTTAAATCAATCATTATTTAGCTAACTTATAACTTATAATACGCAGACAGTCATATAGTTTAAC
Organism: Danio rerio; assembly: GCF_052040795.2. Classification (NCBI taxonomy): domain Eukaryota; kingdom Metazoa; phylum Chordata; class Actinopteri; order Cypriniformes; family Danionidae; genus Danio; species Danio rerio. The sequence goes on from NC_141023.1 coordinate 57,498,555, forward strand.
AATCAAGGCTTTAGGAATGATAGACACAATTAAATATATAAGGGAATTCTCTAAACTGCTCAGTGTGTTTAGTCTACAGAACACGATTCTGGATGGTTAATTAACTGTAAGACATCTTGTGTTTGCTATCTTTGACCAATTTAATATTACAGCTGTAATAATTATATTCCATTGCAGTTTGTGTTTGCATCTGTAGTGTCCACTTTTATGAACATATGTGGGTTTTTTCTTTAGGTTTCTCTCATAAATCTAAGTCTATTACAGTTATTAAAGCAGTCAAATGAGGATAGAGATATACAGTATTTGTATTATTTTACTTTAAGAATTTTCTTGGTAAGATATGATGTGCTGGAACATTTCTGCAATCGTCCAAGCACATTATCGAATTGGTATTCATATTTAAAGCCTGATCAACTACAATCTTGACCAAAAATCAATTAAATATACATCTGAATGTGACAATTATAGCTGCATTTGGCAAATTATACTGAGTTTAGTCCTATATGTACACTATGTTTTTGTGTGTGCAGTTCTGATATTCATCACATTGTGGGGACCAAATCTCTGGTTAAGTTATACAGAATTAAATATTTTCAAAATGTTAAACTACATTTTTACCACAAAAGAATGTTGTCTGTGAGGTGTAGGATTAAAGTAAGATGGTGAATATAGTCTGTGCAGTATCAAAATCATTACGTGCATTGGAAGTCCCCATAAAACATGGAACCCAATATTTATGTGTGTCTTTTTTAAAATGAACAATGTTATGTTAGCAGTCAACATTATGCCACAAAGTTGAGGATTACACCTATTAATATTCCATTAATGAAAAAAAAGCTTTTATTAAAAGTTAAGACTGGAAGATGTGATGTTAAGCTTATTTCTTACAACATGGCCAGCAGTGGATTCCAGAATAAGTGTTCGTGGTAAGAATTTTCTTGGTTAGATATGCAAGTATCGAATGGCCATTGATATGCTGGAACATTCCTGCAATCGTCCAAGTACATTGTCAAATTAATATTCACATTTAAAGCTTGATTAACTACATACTTGGACAAAAATCTAGTCCTATATGTACACTATGTTTGTGTGTGTGTGTGTGGTTCTGATATTCATCACATTGTGGGGACCAAATCTCTGGTTATATTATACAGAATTAAATATTTTCAAAATGTTAAACTGCAGAATGTTCTCTGTGAGCTGTAGGATTAAAGTAAGATGGTGAATATAGTCTGCGCAGTATCAAAATCATTACGCGCATTGGAAGTCCCCATAAAACATGGAACCCAATATTTATGTGTGTCTTTTTTAAAGTGAACAATGTTATGTCAGCAGTCAACATTATGCCACGAACTTGAGGATTACACTTATTAATATTCCATTAATGAAAAAAAGCTTTTATTAAAAGTTAAGACTTGAAGATGTGATGTTAAGCTTATTTCATACAACACGGCCAGCAGTGGATTCCAGAATAAGTGTTCGTGGTAAGAATTTTCTTGGTAAGATATGCAAGTATCGAATGGCCATTGATGTGCTGGAACATTCCAGCAATCGTCCAAGCACATTATCAAATTAATATTCATATTTAAAGCTTGATTAACTACATACTTGGACAAAAATCTAGTCCTATATGTACACTATGTTTGTGTGTGTGTGTGTGGTTCTGATATTCATCACATTGTGGGGACCAAATCTCTGCTTAAATCACACAAAATTAAGTATTTTAAAATGTTTAAATGCAGAATGTTATCTGTAAGGTGTAGGGTCGAAATCAATACATTAGAAGTCCCCATAAAACATAGTATCTAATATTTACGTGTGTCTTTTTTAAAATGAACAGTGTTATTTTGGCAATCAACATTAATCCACAAAGTTGAGCATTAAGCTTATTAATATTCCATCAACCGAAATGTTAATATGCAGAAAGGTTTCTGTGAGCTTTCCTTTAAAATGTCATGTCAGTGTAAAAAACAATAAAAATCAATGGCAAGCCCCCTTCTAAGATGAATCGTGTGTGTGTGCTTGTGTGTGAGCTTTTGAGCCATTGTTTTAAGACATCCATCTCCTGACTCCACCCGCTATGAAAAAGCAACATTATCGATCCAAGGTGCTCTATTTCCTCCAAGTGTCTAAGCTGATCAAAACCTCCTCCTCTCACAGATGCCACATTCTATTTTGCTCATGCATTTTGTCCTGTCTCTCCATCCATCTCCTTTTTTTTCCTCATCTCTTCCTCTCTTTCTCCACGCAGGCCCTGTATCCAAGCCCGGAGGAGGGCTGGCAGATCTACAGCTCGGCACAGGATGCAGATGGGAAATGTATCTGCACTGTTGTTGCTCCAGCACAGAACATGTGTAATCGAGACCCACGCAGCAGACAGCTCCGGCAACTTATGGAGAAGGTGACATTTGTCTGTTACTATCAGAATAAGCCAAATGACGCATGTTTTTCATGAGCAAATCCAAGCCAGAGTGATGTTTTGTACATATTACGCAGTCATTAAACACGAATCTCAAACATTACATAACACTGTTGGCCATTAGCAAAAGTTTGTTAAAGTACAACAAGCAAACAGCTGCCTAAAAGAGGACGCGTCCTAAATACTGCTGTGAAATTGGATTCATTCTGCTGAGCCGTTAGGATGTCTTTTTGTTTTTTTTCCCCATCTCTAATCATACTCATTAGACTAAGACCAGGCAAAGAACAAGTAGGGAAAAAAGTATAAGTGCCTCCTAAATCAGGAAATGGAACACTCAGTGCACACGGCTGTACTAAAAGCCAGAGATTCGCACAGAAATTAAAATTCTATTTTATATGTGAGTACATGATGGCAGAATATCTATTGAAATCTTCGTCATCTATTTCTTTCATCCTTGGAATACAAAAGACTCTATTAAGCCCACCCGATTTACTGTTATACATGTATTACAGATATGTGAATAGACTTCCAATTAAGTGGGCATTAAACTGAAGATTAAATCTAAACATGGACATGTTAAGGTCACCTCCCATTTTCATGTTCTAGTTCCATCTCTCTCTCTCTCTTTCTCTCTCTCTCTCTCTCTCTCTTTCTCTTTCTCTTTAGTCTGTTTCAAACAATAATTTTAGATGAAAAAAATAAGCAAAGAGAGATGGGGGGGGGGCGATGCACTTCAGCATTCATCTTTTCCTATGATCAGAATTATTTCATGCACTTTTCTGACATTCATTATTTCACAAATTACTCAAATCTCTTTGAAGACAAAAAAAATATATATACTTAAAATACTTAACTTAAAGACGTGTTTGGCTCGATTTTTCACTTTTTTCAGCCCAACGCAACGCTAATTTTCACATTTCGTGCCACATTGTTTAAATAGCAGATCTACAGTATTTGCTCCTAGAAAGGTGTGTTAAGGTGCATTGTTGACGCATTGCTATTTCAAGAGTTCACACTTAGGCCCTGTTTTAGAATGAAAACGATCCGCGTCCTCACTCGCGTTTGACCCAGCGTTTCTAAACAGCTCTCCGTCCACACCAAAACACTGAAAACGCACATCACGTGACCACACACACACTCTTTGGCAAGCGCTGCACCCCATCTACCCAGATGAGAGCTCTGCTAGTCGGACTTCTCATCAAGCATCTCCCGCTGGATCTAATCTCACTATATTTATTAAACGGTATATTTCATTCATCTTGTTGTCTTTATCTAATGACATATTCCCTGACTTTGGTCATTGGAATCTATTACTTGTTTTCAGGTAACGTGTTTTGGCTGAGCGCAAAGATAAGTTAATGATTAATGTAAGCACGTACATTCTGTATATTGATTGATCGCTTGCCTTTATTTCCTATAATGCATAAACTTATTGTATGTTATACTTTTATAATGGCCATTATCGATAATTAAAACTGATATTCAGCAAAAGAGAGGCTGTGTTTCGTATTTTCACTGAAATTGAAAGGAGGCAGTTGTTATCGGCTCCGGTTTGGTATAAATATCCACACAGTGAAGATGACGCTCATATATGCAGCACGGTGCCTCAACATTTCTGCTTTCTCTTTAATTGTTAATATTAAAATGAAAATAGGCAGTTCCTTATATCATGTTTACTTTTTATTGTTGAGAAAGTGAAACAACGTAGCCAGGGTAATGTGAATGAATTTATAAAGTACACTGTTCCCTTTGAAGATTTACCCATGTCCTCGGTATGTTTTCCATATCAAACTGAGAAGAAGAGACTGCAGCCTTGATCAAACTTGCGAAGTCTGAACTTACAAGGAGAGGATGCAGGACTGAACTGTGTGTTAGGCTACTTAATATTGAGGAAAAGCCCCAATCAGAGAGGCGAATGTCTGCAGCCCCGCCTCCGTTTTCAGATGTCTCCTTTTTCCATCATCCACACTGAGGCGGAACAGCAGCAGCGTTTGGAATGAAAACGGCCTCTTCAGCGTTTTTGAAAAGCTCCGATTTCGGCGCTCGAGAACTAAGGCGTAGTGTGGACGGATGGCGTAACCGTAGCAAAACTTATGCGTTTTCAAACTAAAACGCATTAGTGTAAACGGGGCCTTAGATAACGCTTGACTATTTAAGCAAGTTTGGCATGCTGTCATGGGAGAGAACCCTAAGCTTGGTGATAGATGAGCCCAAGGCTCCCACCTGGTCAGTAAGCATTAGGAGGGATATGAGATCACATAGTTCTCGATAGCTTCCCAAAATAGATCGCTAACTGAGCTGGTTTGTAGTAAGTGCTTGTGACTTTATCTTTGGTTGCATGGTTTTGAGTGTGGGAGGAAACCGGAGCACCCGGGGAAAACCCACGCGAACACGGGGAGAACATGCAAACATGCAAATTGGGGCAACAGTGCTAGCCACCGAGCCACCGTGTCGCCCGAACTGAGGCTGATCTGATATAGTCACGTGCTCCTCTCGAAATTAGTTTAAGAAACTTCACTTTGAGGAACTAAATTAGCGCAATTGACCAGCTGAAAGCAGGTCTGAAGTCTAGAGCAGAGCACATTAGTTTTGTGCCTTAAACGCTTACGCATTGCTTAATGCACACAGGATGTACAGCAAAACACAAATATCTTTACATATAAAAAATAAGGATTAAAATGTTATAAAAATTATTATTTTCTACATAAATATAAAACCACTGCCTCCATGCCTTCTTCATGTTGGGGGGCTTTTTTAAGTTTATTCATGACAACTTGCTTTTGTATAATGTTATTATTATTGGCAGTATTATTTAATATATGCATATCTATATTTGTTTTAATAAAAACAAACTCAGATTTGTCTACCTGTCGGGTTTTGAACCATATGGGGCATGAGAATAGGACGTGTAGATATAACTCAGTTTTTTTATTAAACTTCACTATTATTGTTAGTTTTGCTGGAAGTTAGAACTGAATTTAGAAATTTACAAATTGTTGCACTTAACAAAATAATTAAATATGTAGGCTAATGGATGTCTTCAGTGGAGTGCGAACAACTAGGGATGAAATCGGTTTACCCGTTTAATCATTAACCTCTCTTTAATTCGTCATGTTTCCTTAATCGTAAAGGCTTCTCAACACTGTGTTTCTGCACGCAACAAAACTGCTGCAACTAAACAAAGTTACGCCAACTGTGCGCTAGTTTAAATTTCCAAGCTTGTACACCAAGACTAATAACCCTGCCAGGCACGTGCACACATAGGGCTCAACCTGTGCAGTGCACATGCCCTTTTTAGACTTGGATAGAAAATGCCCTTCCAAAATGATCAAAAGTGCCCCCGCGAGACCCCCCCTCCCCCTACCACCCTTCAGTAGGTGCGCGACAACACCGCTGATCAGAACGCGCGACAACACCGCTCTTCAGTACGCGCGCGACAACGCGGCTCTTCAGTACGCGCGCAACAACAACATCACCCCACCCCCCTCCCCCAACCCCCGCTCTTCAAAAAATTTATCCTGCACATGCCCTTTGGACAGTCTCTGCACGGGCCTGAACCCTGCACACTATCATTGGGTCCATCAGACTGAGAAAATAAATCTAGTAATATGAAAAAAAATATATTTAAGACATATCACATTTGATTTCAAGGCTGCTTAAGACTTTTTCAGCCATTTTGATTTATAAGACATTTTATTTAAGACATTTTAAGACTTTTTAAGGACCCGTGGGCACCCGGTTAATGCCAGGGAACAATGTTTTACATAACCCAGAATGTGAAATAAGTTCTTTCCTGTTAAGTTATTTTATCAAGGAAAGCTTCTCTAGTTGATTAGCTTGTCTCGTTCTGGATTCTTCAACTTTGTCTTCAACTTAAATCTGCTTTAAAACTTATCAAAACTTATTATTAAATATTTCACGATCATTATTGTGAAAACAATCACCTGATTTTTATCATAACTTGATCATGATATTGTTTTGGGTTAAATTGCCTATAGAGCTACTCAGACATTTGGCTAAAAATTTAATTTAGTGTTTCTCATAAGACATAAAGTCAAGTGGGTTTAAAGGGAAGCAAGGGTTAGTAAATGATGATAGATTTTCACTTTTATAATAGAGCTATTCCTTTCACATGTTAGCTGGAGGAGATCCTGAGAGAGATTACGTAAAAGTACCATTAAACTATGCTTGACTGACCATATTCTGACCGGGTGTGAAGTGAAAGATAAATAAAGAAAGAGATGGAAAAGGGAAATGGAATCCTAAAAAAAGACTATATTAGATCAGCATAGGTTAAATTAGAATTTTTGGATTTCTGTTCAGAAGAAATCAAGACGAAGACTAGCAAAGCCTAGCATGTGAAACTGGGAATACACAATGCAATCACACTAGAATCTCCCCAGTAGTATAAAGCAGAAAAATGATTATGCATTGAGAGAGTGCTCAACATAAATGAGTACACATTTATTAAACAGGTATATTAATAGAAAGATATACATTGAAAATATTGTCATACAAAAGAAAGAATGATATTAACTAAAATGTATACATTTTTATTTGAAATTTTTATTATTTTATACATTTATAAATATTTAAATTTGAATATTATTTATTTTTTATTTAATGTTTTTCCCTAACACATACAGATGAAGTCAGAATTATTAGCCCCTCCTGAAATATTTGCCCCTCTGTTTATTTTTTCCCCAATTTCTGTTTAACGGAGAGAAGACTTTTTTCAACACATTTCTAAACATAATAGTTTTAATAACTCATTTTTAATAACTAATTTACTTCTCTTTGCCATGATGACAGTAAATAATAAATTACTAGATATTTTTCAAGACACTTCAATAAAGTTTAAAGTGACATTTAAAGACAAGTTAGGCAAGTTTTTGGATAATAATGTTTTGTTCTGTGACTTTCAAAAAAAAAATTGCTTAAAGGGGCTAATAATTAATTTAACAATTAAAAACGGCTTTTATTCTAGCTAAATGAAAATGAGACTAATAATACTTTCTACAGAATAAAAAAAAATATTATCAGACATACTGTGAAAATTTCTTGCTCTGTTTAACAATTTCGGAAATATTTAAAAAAGAAAAAAAAATGAGGGCTAATAATTCTGACTTCAACTGTACATTCGGTGTACTAATTTTATACCGTTATCAAAAGGTATTTTGTTAAATTAGTTCCATATTTGGCTTCAGTACTTACAAATCTAATGTATATGAGATTTGTGAGGGGTGTACTCATATATGTTCAGCACTGTATATATGGGTCTTTGATTATATATTCAAAAATATATTTAATTTTGTTCAAATTCCTCTCTCTTTGTCAAACTAAAAATAAAACCTACTTAAAAAAAAAATTACTACCTTTCTATTATATATTTTTCATATTATTCAACCTCCTTTATGTGTCAAAATCACTGTTTTCACCTTGTCACACACCCAATTTTTTTAAACTTCAACAATGAAAATAACATTTTAATCTGGCATCTATTAATTTATCTTAATGAAGCACTAGTAAAATAATTTAAATATTTTATAGTTATTAATGTGAGACTTATCAATATTATATTTTATACAAAATATAGCTGTCGCACAGTATCAGTTTCATTTCCATCACAACACTGTAATGTCACTTTAAAAAGGTTGTGTGAAAGATTGTTTAGTTGGTTTCTATGAAAATGAATAGTGACATCTGAAACCATGTTGAAGATGGAGGGAATTTAAATTATCAACAACACATGAAGAAAAATCAAGGTAAACATTGCCAGCCTGAACTCACAAGGAAACGTAAATATTTAAAGTTTTGTCAGTTTACTGGCTAGAGTTCAGTCGTACAAAAATGTACGATTTTAAAAAGAAGGCGTTGCCCTCCAACCCCACCCCTAACCCCAACCGTCATTGGGTGATGAGCAAATCGTAGTAAATTGTTCGAATTAGATCTTGAGAATTCATACGAATTAGCCACTAAATAAAAAAAGTTACGAATTGCCGTGAGATTGCAATGATATTGTTTGATAAGGAAATACATTTATTCTACTTCATTTCCATACATGTTGTACCTTCAAAGATGTGTTTATAAGCTAAACAATATTAAGGTAAATAAGAGTGTTTCGTATACATGAAAGGCTAGTATCAATTCAAAGCTAATCACTGAAGCTATCTTTAATTTTTTTTCACAGTAAACTTTTGAAATGTCATTTCCACCACTGTCATTTCCATCACCACACACATTTTTACAAAATATTTAAAAAGTTCTCATCACACATTAAAAGTGTATTCACAATGTATAAGTCCATGGGCTATTTAATTTACAAATTCAGTTTATTTGTTTTCTAATAAGCTCTTAACCAAATTAATATTACATTTTAGAGTGTGACTGGTGTACAATTCAGCATTTGGTCCTAAGGGACTCATTTATTTAATTGACAAATGTATAATCATTGTTTATATTGTGGAAAGATTGGTTAAACCAGATACAAAAATGATCTTAGGCTATATGTTTGACTGCCATAATAATGCCATAAATCTAAGTTTGTCCTCTTACAGATCTAAAACTAAACAAATAGTTTTAACTTATGAGACTATGTTACGTTAATTTTGAACAAGCTTTTTTACCCAACTTCACAAGGCTAAACATTTTACGTAGTTGAAGAATTGCCCATATAAGAGAAGAAGAGATGCTTCACTACATAGATACAGTTAATTACTGAGCTAATTTAATGCAATTTAAAGTTGGCAATGATAGAGTGTTGGACCAGCCAGTTGACCAGCCTTCATTTCCATCTTTCCTCATCAACCATACGCCCTCGATGGTTTCCAGCCTCATCTGTGAACAGCAACCCATTACGATCCACACATCCCCATCAACATCACGCTCACTGATTCAGAGAGAGCTCTGGAATCATTCTCGAATGGGAAGCAGCTGTTCGACTAGCTAATGAGCACAGCTGATGAAGGCAGAGATGAAGACAGAGAGGAATAGAGGTTGAAATTAAAAACAATTTGGAGAGGAATTCCTGAGAAGGCGAATTTGGGACTCCAGACAGCATGAGTCAATGAATCACAGTCATGTCTATTCAGCTCAACAAGCAAACTCTGCCAAAATTGTAATCTTAAAGAGATCCTTCACACAAAAACGACAATTCTGTCTTTGTTTAATCAGTTTTCTTCCAGCCTCTTTTGTCATTATTTGTGAATGAAAATTATATCAGATTTTTTTTTATCTGTTGGTTTTGTCCATTGTGAAATTTCAAGCTGAGCAACGTTGGCAAGTTAAGATGCGTTTATTGACAGATTTATTTTTGAATCCTAATGGGGTTTTCTGTTCCATGGTGGCTCGGTGGTTAGCACTGTAACCTCATAGCTAAAAGATCACTGGTTCGAGTCTCAGCTGGGCACTTGTGTGTGGAGTTTGCATGTACTTCTTGTGTTGGTGTGGGTTTCCTCCGGATCCTCTGGTTTCCCCCACAAGTCCAAAGACATGCGCTATAGACCATTTTGAGCAATGTAAACAAAAGCAATGGTCCTAGCGTGTGTTTCCTGTTTCACGTTTTTAATTTCTATTGCTTCTAAAAATCCAAAAAGTGCCACATATTCATAAATAATAGTATAGTAGCTGTTTCAACATTAAGTTACGATTCAATTGCCTCTTGTTACAGTTATGAAATAGTTTGATAACAAGCAGGAAATGTTCATGGGCCAATGACATGACCACATTGAAATGGTCTATATGAATTGGGTAAACAAAATTGGCTGTAGTGTAAAAGTGTGTATGTGAGAATGTTTGGTTGTTCTCAGTAATGGATTGCAGCTGGAAGGGTATCCGCTGCATAAAACATATGCTAGAATAGCTGGTAGTTCATTCCACTGTGGTGAGCCCCGATAAATAAGGGAATAAGCTGAAGAAAAATTAAAGAATTGAATGGTCAGCATCTATAAGTTATGGATTGACCCCTTTGGACAATGTAAATACTGGTGATAAAAAAAACATGGTGGTAGATCTAATGAGGGTAATACTGAAGCTTGTTGTGACGTATGTATGTCTTTCAACAGTGAGGTCTATAACCTCTAGAATTTAAAGGCTTGGTAATCTGAGATGAGCGGAGATGACAGCCAGAGGGTGCACAAGTATATATGAACGTATAATGGGAGGAAGGGATGGTTGTGAGCTGTTCGAATGTACTTACCGAGCTGTATGTGCTTACCGAGCCACATACTGTTTATATGTGGTCTAATAGAATAATGCAAGTTTGGAGCGGATAGACAACTAAACTACTGCTATCGTCAATTAACTGGCGTCCAAAATATCCAAAGTTGCCTAAAAATTGTGTGAAATTAGTCAATATGAATCAGCTGAAGGAAACAACATCTTTGTTAAGTCACCATCAAATCAAAACTTTGATAATCCTACACAAATTACAGCACATCACATATTAACTTCTAAGTCACCTAGAATCTAGCCTTTGGTTTTTGAAAGCCACTTGACCTAAAGTCAAAACACTTAACAAATGTGGCTCCACATCTGATGTAACCTACTTTATGTATTGTACATTGCTCAGTGATTTGATTCATTCTGAAAGTGAATTAGGAATCTATGGTTGCATCCCTAATAACACAGCATGCACTTATACACTGTGCACTTATACACTCAATTGTGTAATGTATGAGTTTAGTGCAATCCCAAATGGATCCTTAATGTGTGTTTTTGTTTTTTTTACTAAATGGAAATTCAAACCTTAGGTTTTTAGTCATTGTTTAACAGTTGGCAAATTATTAAAAATAAAATATCAAATGCACAATCCAAAATAAATAAAGTGACCCAACCTCCTCCCCTTCCGAAAAATGAGCAAAGCAGCGACTGTTAAGTGCATGAAGTGGTCAACATTCCACACGTCTGTTTATCGCTTGAGCAAGTGCATTATCTGGGTATTTAAAGTGCACTTACACTATTTATACTAAACCCACTCTTTCATTAAAGACTGTTTTAGCTTTGCATCTGCATTTTGAAAGTTATTGGAATTCAAAAAATGTTAAGCTCCAAATAACAATTTCTTCATATTACTTAACCTTCCTGTCGTGTTACTCATAATTTTTGTGTTTTACATCTGATTGCCTCAAGGCCTTATGGTACTCTTCACACTATGCACTTGAACATGTAAAAGTGATGATCATTTATTTCATAATTTCATAATTTTAAATATCACCACCGTAAGAAATGAATCAAACAGATCAATCAGAATACATCCCCATTCACACTACGCCAACTTACTCACTCACATGCACATGTCAGACTGCTTATGTGTCCATGCTTATGTGTCGATCACATCACATTACAATACATACCTCCATGACATTACATGTTCATTTTGTAATATATTTTCAGTGGCTATTTGTATTTTCACTGCAGCTATTTCATGTCTAATTCTATGAATTCATGTTAGACAGTAGTTTGAGACATTGTTCACAGCTAAAGAATGCTTTTTGAGCAATTTAATAGCAGTTAAAGGTGATTGGTGAATTTTGACCAGGAACACTAAAGTAGGGGGCAGGAGGTGAACACAACAGGAGGGTTAATAGTATATATTGTGAAACCTCTGAAGAGATACAATCTCCTTGTATGATGAAAATATCACAATCCCTCTTAAATAATAATTAAAACATTGATTAGCCAAACATTATACAATTTACATCAATTCTGAATTTCAAAGTCAATTAATAACAAGCAATGTTTGCAAGTCATTTGACCAAAACTAATATTGTTTCATTTATTGTCTTTCATATTTGATACTGTATGTACTGTATGTGCTCGATCCCAATAGAAAGACTAGTATAAGAGTATAAGAAAGTAATAACAATATTTGGCCAAAATAACTCTTTAATTTTTAACTTAAGGAATAGTTTGCCGAAACCATGTTGTTCCAAACTCTTAAAATTGTCTGTTAAACTTGAAAGAAGATATTTCGAGCAACGTTTCATTTGATTTTGTCTTTATTATGAAAGCAATTGTGGTTCAAAACATTTTCGCTTATAAAATGACCTGAAGTTTGACCAAAAATTATCCATACAATTAAACTGTGTTTGTGTGCATTTTAAGTCAAATGTAACCATTTTAAGTAAAATATATAATTAAACTATATATATATATATATATATATATATATATATATATATATATATATATATATATATATATATATATATATATATATATATATATATATGTGTGTGTGTGTGTTATATTTAAATACAACAGCTTTAAATAATTAAACAGGAAAGTAACACAATCAATGATCCCATTTTCAAAAATGAGCAAATCTAATTTGTACTCTAAAGCCACTCTGAACATCATTCATCTTAGCTCAATTCAATGGTAATTTAGTTCAGTTCATTTATTATAGAACAAGGTAAAGTGCTGGTCATCAGTTTAACAGATTTAAATCCAAGCCTTTATTCAAAACAATTATTTACCAAGTGTACACAAAATGCATTGAATACTGTATTAGTCTTAACCTAAATCACTATTAAGCCTTGATTAACATCGAATCATTTTTATTTGAGAGTGGATAAATAATCAATCAGCTAAACTGACTGCAAACATTTTGATCCTCATTTATATTTTTAAAACATTTTCTTGACAGAAAGAGCTGAAATATCATCTTTTGTATTCCAAAGAAAAAAAAAAAATGAACGCATAAAAAATTGGAACGACATGAGTAGCTCTACTGTAAATAATGAAAATTTTTTTAGCTAAACCGTGCCTTTAAATCCTGCCCTGGCCTTTTGTCAGGGTCTAAACAGCTTACCTACAGCCATACTCCAACATAACTCAACCACTCAGACAATAAAATGTGTGTGTGCGGCTTTTTTCAGCAGCTGTGAGGCACTAATGCTCCTGCCTAATAAAACGCAGACTAATGAGGACACCTGGGTCAGTCCCTTTCTGAGAGAGATGTGTTCAGAATTAAACTACCACCACCCAGCCTCTTGTGTGTGTGAGAGAGCACGTGTATGTTCTGTGGTCCTGAACAGTCAGCGACATGCATGAAAAACAATAACTAAATGCACAGTGAATATGCGATCCCAGCTAACCCCAGCCCAAGTCCAAAGATCCCCAATCCTCAGAGCTAAGTGTGACCATTGAGTCTGACAGCTATGCAGATCAGCTCATTAGATAAAGGTCCTCGTGTACATCAGTGTGGACATGAGGAGAATGCAAGCTTACTATACATTTCCTGTTTCATTCTTATAAGTTAGCCAGATAGAGCATGTTTGGATGTCTCTCTCTATATATGCAGTACTATACTTGTGGGGACCAAACGTCTTCAAAAGTATAGTAATACCAGTAAAACTTGAACTTGTGGGAACATTTTATTTTTTTGGTCACCATGAGAAAAATAAATGAATCAATCAAAATTAAGTATTTAGAAAATGTCAAAATGTAGATTGTTCCCTGTGAGGGTTGGGTTTAGTAGTAGGTTCCAGACCCAGAAGCCATCCCATATGGACCTGTGCATACAATGTCCCCACAAGTATAGTAATACCAGTAAAATCTGACTTTGTGGTGACATTTTATTCTTTGGTCTCCATTAGGAAAATAATTGAATCAGTCAGAATTGTGTATTTTGGAGATGTCAAAATGCAGATTGTTTGCTGTGAGGGTTGGGTCTAGAAATAGGTTCCAGGCCCAAAAGCCAGCCCATGAAGATTTAAAATTTACCCACAAGTATAGTAATACTGTCACAAAGACTATTAGTCAGGATCCAATTGCAAATAAAAGTTTACTGACGAGTTTATAGAACAAACCAACAGGACAGAAGATAGCCAGAAACCAGATGAAGGCAGCGTACAAATCTCGCAAAAAATCAGGACACGACCGCAAGGTGGGACCTGAGGAAACAGGACAAACACAAGAACGGACTGAATGCTGAAGACTGGCAAACGAAGTCTTTAAATTGCCAATCATAACAGGTTGCAGCTGTAGCTGTAATGAGTCAGCTGACTGTCTGCACGCTGTCAGGGAAAAAGGTTAACAAACACAACCACTCAACGAATACAACAACAGAATAACAGCAACGATCCATGAACCATGAAGTACTAGTAAAATTTGACCTTGTGGGTACATATATTTATTTATTTATTTTTGGTTCCATAAGGAAAATTAATCAGTCAATCAGAATGAAGTATTTTAAAAATGCACACTGTTCCCTGTGAGGGTTGGGTTCAGAAATAGGTTCCAGACCCAGAAGCCATCCCATACAGACCTGGACATGCAATCTTCCCATTAGTATAGTATCACCAGTAAAATCTGACCTTGTGGGGACATTTTATTTTTTTGGTCCCCATGAGGAAAAGGAATTAATCCGCCAGAACTAAGTATTTTGAAAATGTCAAAATGCAGATTGTTAGCTGTGAGGGTTGGGTTTAGAAATAGGCTTCACACCCAAAAGGCATCCCATAAGGACCTGGGGCCTCATGTACGAAGACTTGCGTGGAAATCTTACTAAAACATTGCGTACGCACAAAGCTGTAAATGTGCGTACGCAGAAAAAAATTCAGATGTATGAAACACTGCGTACGCCGAATCTCACGCATATTCTTTTGTACATCTGAATGAACGTGAAACTGAGCGCAACATGCACGAGCACAAAACCCCTCCCTGCCTCCTCCCCCGTATGAATATGCTAATGACTATGCTAATGTCAAAACCCAACGAAAAAGCAATGGCAAAAGCAAGCAAAAAGAGAAACTTTGAACAGAATGTGAAATGGAGGTGCTGCTTTCGGAGGTAGACCGGAGAAAAGCGGTGTTATTTGCAAGTTTGTTCGGCGGAATTAACAACAAAAGAAAAAAAATAGAGTGGGAGAGTTTAGCTGATACGGTTAACACAGTTTGGTCTGAACATCGCACTGAATGCATTTAAAAAAGAAATAGTGTGGTTTATATCTGTAAAATGTTGTAGTACCCTTTGCAGTCTCAGTGGCGCACCTCATAAGAAGCATATGTTCATGTTCTGACACGTTCGAGCATAAACTCGGCTCGAATCCAGCGTCTGATGAATTCCTTCTTCCTTTTTTCCCCGCTACATATCAGATTTTGCCCACTATTTATCACGAGAAAGACAAGTAGGAATCATCAATAAGTTTGTGCATCATATTTTATTTGCACATTTATTGAATGGAAATGTTTCTGATTCACGCATGCAAATTTATCTTCACATAGTGTCTTTATAGCAATGTGCGTGCAGTAGATAGCTCAGATTACATTGGGAAAACAGGCGACCGCTGCAAATTGTGCTTTAATGTTTAGCTGGTCAACTGTATGGTATGGAAATCTTACATACCTACTATATGAACCCGTCTCATACAGACGCCATTGCAAGGATCAGACACTTTGTAGAGAAGAATTTAACACAACTGCCTCTAGGAGTCGCCAATGGAAATAAAACAGACACGCACAAAAAATGTGCGTACGCCTGCCAGAAAGCTGCCGTGAACCTGCGCAAATTCCCACGTTCAGTTCATTGTTAGTAAATCCAAACGTGAGCGATTCTGAGCGTGAAACCTGGCGTACGCAAAGTTTTTGTGCGTACGCAGCGTTGATACATGAGGCCCCTGGACCTTTGGCTAGGTCTTTCTTCCACTATTTATTTACTCTTTTTTTCTACCCTCATGTTCACACAATGGTTTTCTTCCCGACTCAACTCTACCCACTATTATATAGGATGTGTTAAGTCTTCCATTATCAGGCCGAATAGTACTTTTTGCTTAACCTTTCTATTATATGTGGGTCAGTCAACATTTATATGGTTTCATTTTCCATGGTGGTGCTGATAACGGAGCTTTCTGGAAAGTGGAGTAAATCCATTGTTGCCTTGGTAATGCCAGTAAGTAAACACAAGAAATGAACAGTACAAAACTGTTGAATTGTTAAGATGTCTTCAGATCTAATTGGATGAGACTTGTTAGTGAAGAAGAAAAAGCAGAAATTCAATCATTTCCTTTTTAAGTTAAAGGTGCAGTATGTAGGTTTGACACCCAGTGGTTGAACTAGTCTTGGTTCAAAAAACATTTTCACTCTTACTTTCCTAAGATGACTCCACACAGTTGCAGGTTGCTAGACATCAACAAGCCTACACCGGGTCCTAACTAAAGGCAAAACAATAGAAGGAATATTCTCCATATTAACATGAGTTTTAGTCCTAACCAACACCTGCAATTTCTATTTCAGAAACAGGTTCTATTTCCTGTTGCTATATAACAGGTGATAAACTGACAATGTTTACCTCAGGTACACCTCATGTGCTTTATTCATTGTTAAATGCTAATAATGTGAATTTGAATGTCATCTATTTATATTTATATTTATCTGACATGTATTGCCATAATGAAAGCAGCAGCATATTTACCTCAGATCTTAAAAATAAAATAAACCGTTTAAATTTGAATGTTAGAACTGTGACTTAGTGGAAGCCAACATCAATCATTCAGCATGTACTATAATGTTAAAGAGGTTTAATATATATTAATTAGATTGTACATCTTACCATTTTGATGAGGTGCAGTGAGTGCACTATTCTGTGCTTCTGAATGGCTGTATTTAAATGTTTCTGTCGTCTTCTGCATCTGGTGCAAACAGCCAATTTGCTTATCAATTCAAATCTTGTCACATTGTGTGTTATTAGGACACAGTGTTACAATGTAACCATGGTGTTGCAAGGTAACCAATGTAAACCATTTCAAAGGCTGCTACTGTCCACTGGAGTTTGCATTTTTGTTCACGAACATACATTTTGAGAGCCTTCCTTTCTGAATAAAAGTAATCTGATGTGTTTCAACGCAAAATGATATGTTGAAATATAATTGGCTAAACTGGCATTGGGCAAGGGACCAAAACAAAGACAGACATTCCAGCACGGAACGCATATTTTCAAAACACTATAACTGACTTTAGCAATGTTATGACTGCTGACCCCACGTCCCGGCCTCGAAAAAGCAGGTGAAATTTAATTAATGAATGAATAGCATTTTTTTCCCAGGTAAACTAATATGTTCACTTAGCATGTTTCTCAAATATCAGCAAACATATTATGGTATTTTTATGCTTTAAAAGAGTCCAAAACTTACATACAGCACCTTTAAGCACTTGAACAAACACTTTAAAATTATTATAATAATAAATAATAATATAATGTACAATATATATATATATATATATATATATATATATACATATATATATATATATATATATATATATATATATATATATATATATATATATATATATATATATATATATATATATATAGACATTACGATTCTCTGGACCTTCTAGGTATTTTCTCTAACTGGACCTCTTTACATTTTAGTTGAATACCCCTACAGTAGGGGATAGTATATACCATCCATAAATGTCCACAGAAAGCCCCCATAAAGATAACTGTTTACATGTTTTTTGTGTGTATGTGTGTATGTGTGGTGTAAACCTCTGGGAATATGTGGGAGTATATGGGAGCAAGTTAGGTGTGTGTGTGCTGATCAACAGTCACGCTCTCATTGCCTCTGTGTTGATGTGGGCAAGATGCTCAGTGGGAGGTCTGAATATGTAGGCAGGCTGATTTGAACTGCAACAAATTGAAAGCGTCATGCTGTTCTGCGCTCAAAAAGTAGGCCCAGATGCATAACACTTTTGGCTTTGTGTTTTGTGGTATTTAACAGGTTCAGAATATCACTCAATCCATGGAGGTGCTAGACCTGAGGACGTACAGAGACCTGCAGTATGTGAGAGATACGGAGAACCTCATGAAAACAGTGGACGGCAAACTGAAGACTGCCTCTGAAAATCCTCGCAGCCTAAACCCCAAGAGTTTTCAGGTATTGACGCTTGAAAGAAACTGCTCAAAGCAACAATTTGTAGTTAGTTTTGGCTGTTCTTTTCTTTTTTATCCAGATCCTCATTACTGATATTAAATCTTCCCCTGCCATTAGTGCGATATATTATCAATTGAGAAGCAATGCTTCCCCTACCTGTGACAAGTTTTTAAAGCAATCTGTGTCTTAAGAAAGCCCTAGCACACGTCCTCATTGAGAACTTTTGTATCTCATGGGTGTGAACTACAAAGACAATCAGTAAAAGGGAGACTTTTCCTTGAGTGTACTCCCTTCTTTATCAGGGCCTAAAGTACGTTATCTGGCAAATTGCTGTCAAATTTAGATGAAAACCTTGTGAAATTGGCATTTGGCAACTTTTTTTTATATACTGGCATGGAAAGTTAAAGTGTGTTGTATAAGACTGTGATGAAAAAGAAGAACATGAAGTGCATGATTTCTGGAGCCTTCTTGTCATGTAAAACAGCTACTGTTGTGCGTACAGTACTGATTTGTAACACACTCAGCAGTGGGCAGCCTGTAAGCCTGGAGACTAGGTTAGGCTCATCACTCAAGGTGAAACTCAGTCCTGGGCAATGGCATTGCTATGGATTCTGGGCCCTATACGCAAGTTTAAGCCCCCTCAGTTAAGTATAACCTTGTAGGCCTCTCTGCATTCTGTCTCCCTTTTCTCCCAGTTAAGACACCCCTGCTCATAGTTGTTGAGACTGTAAGTTGGCACCGTTTATTCACTCCCCAACTACTGACAGTACTGACTGTACTATAGGTAAAGTATACATTTTACTGTAGGTTCAAAATCCGACTCTCTAACCATTAGGCCACAGCTGCCTGGAATTCTTTCAAAATTATGTCCATGAAAAAGCAAAGGTATTTAAAATTGACTTGATGCAAGATCTCAATGTCAAATCTATATACAGCCATCATCCGCAAGCAAATCAAGCACATCTGAAAAGGCCATCAATTCATAAATAGTACCAAGGTGAGGGGTAGCTCATGAATAGTAATAAGACAACGTTAGAGACTGGAAATTGAGCAACATCAGTGCATACTAATTAGTGCTAGGCTAAATATTTTATTGTAGTAACATCACAACCTGCCCACCTTTAGCTCTAAAGGCTGATTTATACTTCTGCGTCAAGCACAAGGCACAGCCTTCACATGGTCACATACCGCTCGCCGTGGCTGACAGTGACGCACCTCTCATAAATTTAACTACACATACAACATGTAGTGCAAGCTCTGTGATTGGTCGGCTTGGTTTTGCTGATGAGTGTGGGTGGGAGTGAGAGCCGCACAAACCCATTAGAGTGAGTGTTTACAAGTGTTGAGAACTATGAAGGAGCTCCAGATGGAAATTTTTTGTGTTTGCCTTATGATTAAAGTGGTTGCACATCTGTTGGTTCCCGCTTCAGAATTTTAGCTACTTGTACATTAAGGTAGCTTTCAGAAAAACCTAACACCAGTGAAGAAACACGACACAGAGGAACATAAAAACCCACTGCCAGCTAACATTTCGGAAGTGTTATTGCAGTGCAGAACAAACAGCATTCAGAAGTATAATGCACAGCAACACTTAAGGAATGCATTGTGGGTCACGGCGATCCCTCGATGCAGAAGTATAAACCAGCCTTAAGACTAGTCCTGGCACCTCTGTCCCAATGTGAAATCAGCACTAGCCCTCTGATTTTGTGTTTGATTGAGACATACTAAAGATCTTCAGGGAGAATTCAAATGAGCCTCAATTATTTACACCCAGTACCTTGAGTTTGTTTCAGTAATGACTCTGTGTGTATGTGCATATAAAAGGTTATGTTTTTCTCCTGCTCTCCTAAAGGCTAAGATTCAGGCCTCTTTATTGTCTAAGCTTTTTTATCTCTTGAAATAGATGGCATGGAAAGCCCTGTACGATCTCAGAATACTGCTCAATACAATATACAGAGTACTAAATGGAAGAGCACGCTTTAAGTTGAATAGCATGAAGCTGTCAGCTAGAGAGAGTGGAATGGAAGCCACAGACACTCTTCACAAGGGTATCGCCATCACTCAAAACGCCGCCACTTACCCATCTACCCAGCTCTGCTGCGGTCTGAGTCATCTCACCAAACGCTGCATAGAAAATTATTCAGAAATGTTACCGAAATCATTCCTCATTTATCGATACATGTTCAAAGCACCATAACCCCCCACCCCTCTTTTTTTCTCTGCTGGAGCTGTGAAAAATTTGCGAGATGTGCCAGTGTTAAAAGCTCTATTTCAAAGAGTGGAGTCTCAAAGCCTGGCTTTATTTTGCGAGGCTGCTGATGAATGTGGAGAGCTCAAAGTCGCCTATGGCAGGGCGGGAGATTAACGAGACTAAATTTTTGTGTCTCGGAACAGGAAAATGAGATTTATGATGCGGCGCCGCTGGGCTGAGAGCAGCTCCATCACCAGATTTACGATAAACTTTAACAAGGAGGAAACAGCCCCTCCTGTGGTGAGCATGCTTTATTGATACACCTGCTGTTCAGACCCCCTTTATTGATATACCTCAACCTGTGCCCGGCCTGCCAGTCCGCATGGGCGCTGTTACTGATGGCCCTCGCAGAGCTGAGATCACCCCACAACTTCTATCTCTTTTGCAGTGGCATGGTCATGCTGAGGTGGAAAGCTGACAGTGCTCTGATGAGTGGGCTTGTGCCACCACATCTGATGAGTAGTGGATTCTGAGAGATTGCAAAGGCATGAAATCAATACTTACTTTTCATGTGAGGATGCGTTCAGATCCTGAGCAGGAGGCTTGTCATGTCAGATCGAAGGTTTAAAATGAACATGCTGTTTAGCTAATGCAAGGCCATGCAAACTGCTGAGAGCAATTAACCATTCTTTTAACCATTCTTTCTTTAAATGCCGCTGCACACCTGTCTTTTTCTGTTTACCGCAGGAGTTAAAGGACAAGGTTACTCAGCTGCTCCCCCTGTTGCCAGTGCTGGAGCAGTACAAGGCAGATGCAAGAATGATTCTGCGGCTGAGGGAGGAAGTGAGAAATCTGTCTCTGGTACTTATGGCCATTCAAGAAGAGATGGGAGCCTATGATTACGAGGAGCTCAGGCAGCGAGTGCTATTACTAGAGACTCGCCTGCACTCCTGCATGCAGAAACTCGGTAAGGCATCTAACAGCAGTTGTTCCGAGCTGATTTTAATATTCAGAATGAAATAAGTAAAAATCTATTCATCGTGGACTTGACTTGTTGCAACAAGAGTAACGTAAATTGTATTTATTGTATTCACCGATTTGCTTTGCGTGATTATTTAGAGGGTGATTGTAGAGCAGCTGCAGTAATTTGCTTTTAAATGAAAACAGGAAAAGTAAACTAGACATGTTTGATGGTCGGAGAGACCACATTAGATCCAATTAAGTCAAAATGTGCTTGCTGTCCAATTAAATAAGCAATTTAACGTTAAAACGTTAAAAACAGCCAGCTAGCAAGCCTTGTACTCAAATGTCCAGAGTTCATTTGGCTGAAAGAGTAATTGGCTTTCAGATGCATGATGAGACAAGCTCATGTTCTATTCAGGGGGAAACTGATGACTTCACAAGAAAACCCAAAATGATGATCTAATGGATATTCGTTCTGCTTCATAACTGTCGCTGTTGGCAATTTAATGCTGACTGATTCATCAGAGTTGAGCGGGAGCCATTTTTTATGATACCCTCTGTTCCATCACCAGGTTGCGGAAAGCTAACTGGCGTCAGTAACCCCATCACCGTCCGTGCCTCAGGGTCAAGGTTCGGTTCCTGGATGACTGACACAATGATCCCCAGCTCTGATAATAGGGTAAGAATGACCATGCTGAAACACTTTATCTCTCCATCACTGCCACTGCTATGATGAGCTGCTTCTCCCCAGAGACGCACACACACTGCGACTGAGTCAGTGTTTTGGTACAGTGAAGCTACTCCTCAGCAGTGAGAGCTGAGTCACTGATGGATGGCTCTTCCACCATTTTTCTCCCTCCCCGTCTTTCTCTCTCTACCATACTCTCACTCCCTCACTTCAGTTTTCGCTCAATCCTTACGTCTCCTTTGAGAGCCACAATCCCTGTTTTAATTACTCCATCAGGGGGCTGGATGTTCACAAATTAGGTAAAAACTTTACCGATCACTGCCAGGAATTACTAGCAACCAGACATCATCAGGGGAGAACACTAGAAATGTCGCCTATGGCGCAGTGGTGAGTGGGCCCAGAAAGGCAATGATTCCCAGAGACACCAACAACACACATTTTCAAACACTTTCCAATTAAACAAACCTGTAACTCAACCTAGCTCATTAGTAGAGAATCCAAGTCTTGAAATTAATGTGTAAAATAACGGAGACCTACCAAATGTGTACTTTTGATTTGCCTCCATAAAACTTATTGGGAAAACTCACCTTTACTCAATGAGTCCATTGATGAACCGTATTTATACGGTCTACATCACCATATTGCCTTAATCATGGGTCTTCAGACCTTTTCTTGAAGGGTCACTATCCTGCAGAGTCTAAGACCAACCGCAATCAATAAACAGATGAACAGGTTTAACCAATGTTTTACAGAGTCTTCCAGGTAAAGTCAGGACTTTAATCCCACAGACATTTGCTCTTCAGGTGTAGGATTGGATAATTCTGGTCTTCATATTTTCACCAGTGACTCTGGCAGTTTATCATTCTATTAGTCCATGAGGCATAGAAGAGGTGTTTGTAATAGTATCTAACTTGAAAGTCCCAACCTTAAAGTCTCTACTTAATGAGTAGAGTGATGAGCCATATTTATATAAGCAATATTTCTACATCCCCATAATGCCTACATCATGGGTCTTCAGACCCTTTCTTGAAGGGTCATGATCCTGCAAAGTCTAAGACCAACCCTACATAATAAACATATGAACAGAATACATATGAACAGACATATGAACCAATGTTTTACAGAGGCTTCCAGGTCAAGTCAGAACTTCAATCTATAGACACATGCTTTTCAGGAAAAGGATTGGACTCTTCTGGTCTTATTGATTTTACAAGTGACTCTGGCAATTTATTATTCTATTAGTCGATAAGGTATATAAGAGTTGTTTGTAATACTACATAACTTGATAGCCTCAAATTAAAAGCCTGTACTTGATGGGTCCAGTTGATGAGCCATATTTATTTGGGCAATATCTCTATGTCCCCATATTGCCTACTTCATGGGTCTTCAGACCTTTTCTTGAAGGGTCACTATACTGCAGAGTCTAAGAACAACGTTACTTAATAAACAGATGTTGTCAAATGTTTTATAGAGGCTTCTAGGTAAAGTCAGAGCTTCAATCTGCAGACGCTTGCTCTTCGGTATTAGGATTGGACACTTTTGGTCTACATAATTTTAGCAATAACTCTGGCAATTTATCATTCTATTACTCGAGGTATTTAAGAGGTGTTTGTGATAATATCTAACATGATAGCCCCAACTTAAAGGTCTCTTGATTATTCCAGTGATGAGCCATATTTATATGGGCAATATCTCTGCATCCCCATATAGTCTACATCAGGGATTTCCAGACTTTTTCTTGAAGAGTCTCTATCATGACGAGTCTAAGACTAAAGTTACCTAATAAACAGATGTAACCAATGTTTTATTGAGGCTTCTAGGTAAAGTCAGAGCTTCAATCCTCAGACATTTGCTCTTCACGATTAGAATTGGACACTTCTTGTCTACATTAATTTTACTAATGACTCTGACAACTTATCATTCTGTTACTCCATAAGGCATATAAGAGGCGTTCCTGATAGTATCTAAATTGATAGCCCCAACTTGAAAGATCATCTCCAGTAAAACAGTCTTTTGTCTTTGTGTTAATGATTACATCACTTGCCAAGATTAATTAATGCAAATGAGACAAATACTGTACATCATAGCAATTAAGCTACTGGTAATTTCAACAGACAAGCACACTGTAGCTATATTTCAATCCAAAGATGCAAATTAGACTTATGCGCAAAACTGGAATATATTAATTTGGAATTTTATATATTGCAAAGCACTGTTTCTGTTCAATAGCTTTGTTTCCATCCACTTATTTTCAGAATGTGCACAAAATAACAGTTGATAGAAATGGCAAGATGAATATCAATTTTGAAAATGCTACTAATAGGTGTAACTAGTAGGTGCAAGACAGTAGCGCAGTAGGTAGTGCTGTCGCCTCACAGCAAGAAGGTCGCTTGGTTGCTGGTTCGAACCTCGGCTCAGTTGGCGTTTCTGTGTAGAGTTTGCATGTTCTCCCTGCGTTCACGTGGGATTCCTCCGGGTGCTCCGGTTTCCCCCACAGTCCAAAGACATGCGGTACAGGTGAATTGGGTAGGCTAAATTGTCCGTAGTGTATGAGTGTGTGTGGATGTTTCCCAGAGATGGGTTGCGGCTGGAAGGGCATCTGCTGCGTAAAAACATGCTAGATAAGTTGGCGGTTCATTCCGCTGTGGTGACCCTGGATTAATAAAGAGAGTAAACCGACAAGAAAATTAAAACATGATTGAATGAATAACTGAGTAGGATAAACTTTTTATTTGATAAGAAAAGATGAGCATAAACTATGATGGAAACACTTTTACTGAACAAATTCCATTTTGCACATTAAAAAAATAATGCTTGTGATTATGTTATTAGAGCTAGTGTGATGATAAAAATGTCTGTGAATAGACAAACCATCAGGCTGAGCACATTGTAAAGCATCCAAAATGTTGTGTTTGCCATACTTAAATGCCTTAACCATTTCAGTATTAGTGTTATATATTAATATTTATCCCCAGAACTCTCAAGAGCATGTGTGCTCCGCGTATGGTGCCTTCAAATGCCATCATGTGTTCATTGCGTGTCGGCATTGTCTTCTGAGGTGCAAGTCATTTATCAAATAAAGAAAATATTTACGCAGCTTCTCCTACTTCAATAAATTACATTTTTAATTTTGATATTTGGCAGCAGTTAATCAGGATGTTATGATTTTGACTTATTGACTCACTGGATGGAAACACTGCTGTATTTGCAAGTCTTTTATGCTATATTCCAGTTTTGCGGATACATTTAATTTGAATCGGTGGATAGAAACATAGCTAATGAGTCAAAGAGAACAAAATCACTACTTCCTGATCGAAGCCATAGAGAGAGTCCTCGAAAGAACGAACTCAGGAGACCATGGGAACAGAGAACGTGTCCTGTAAGAAATGAGATGCTGCGTTCTTTTTGATGGTCACATGACCATCATGCATTTTTAATAAAAAATTTAGATCGCTTACAATAAGTTTTAAAATCACAAAAAAAGTCATTACATATTTTATCTGCGCTTATTAACAGCAACTGTTACGGTAGCTTGGTGATGAGATCCGTCCTCTGTAGGCTAGATTGTCTCATTTCAAAACGCTCTGTTCAGTTTGCGTGGACTTCGAAGGACTCACCTTTGAAGTCTGCAATCATTCAGAGGATGCAGCCTCTGAAATAAGGCACAGCTAACATTTCAGATGCTGTGCATTGTGGTCGATCAACCGGTTTGTCCAATTAACGCCGTCCCATCCTGCCTATAATATCATCACATGACCAGTTAAAACAAAATCACATGACATTTTTGATGCACATGTTGGAATTTAAGGCCTCACAGTGACACAAGGGTAGCACGATCGCCTCACAACATGAAGTCGCTGGTTCGAGCCTCAGGTGGGTCAGTTGGCATTTCTGTGTGGAGTTTGCATGTTCTCCTCATGCTGGCGTAGGTTTCCTCCAGGTGCTCCGGATTCCCCTACAAGTCCAAAGACATGCAGTACAGGTGAATTGGGTAGGCTAAATTGTCAGTATTTTTTTTTATTTTATTTTATTTTTTATGAGATGAAAAGTTAATCCTTCTCAGTTGCGGGCATACAATTTTCAAAATGTATGTGCATCTAGGTAATTCCGTTATTCCAAAATGCACATAAAAAGAGATGGATAGAAGCATAACTACATGACACATGACACATGGCCTTGATGGTTAAGTTAGTAAAGATGTCGATAATCATCCTACATATGCCAGTCTTCTCAGAAGGAAACACAGAGGCGGAGATGGGCCGACCACAGTGTGACCACAGCTCCCCTCACCGATCTACTGGGACTCGCTTAGCCCACAAAGGAAATGCTATACTTAATGTTCCAATTATCCTGCCTATCCATAAGTCACCTGCTCTCCTCCTCTCCAGTCATCACGCAGCCCCACAGTAGCCTAAAAATAAAAATGCACCGCATCTCTCTGTGGAATGAGAAATGGGTGAAGAGGCAGGGAGGGGAACTGCAGGAGGGAGGGAGGGAGGAAGGAGGCAAAAGATTGCAAGGGAGCGTTAAATCCTCAGAGGGGCTTCATTATGCAGGAGAAAGAACATAATAACCATCCTAAATAAGCTGACTGTCTGAAGTTTCATTACGATGTGTTAATAAAGAGTGCAGAGTGCATGGCTTGGTAAAGATGGGGCACAGCATAGCTGTTGTGTGCCTGATAGATACTTCAGCCGGTGAAGGCGTGTAAGGAGAAGAAAGGCAGAGAGAGATGGAGAACCGCTAACAGGATTGATTTCTTGTGACTGTTGAGTGGAAAAGGGCAGGGAACAACTGCTGCAGCCGAGCGCATAGCACATACAGCATCTCCACTCCCACAGAGGGAGATCAATAGATTTGACAACACACACACACAAAGATTGTGCACAGTGAGAGTCACCGCTGGTTACACAGGAAGAAAGGCTCCGCTGTCACTCTCTCAAAAGTAAGTCAGAAGATGGCGTCTCTTTTGATGTACTGTACTTTCATCCAGGTATATGCTCTCTGTACCCCCATTTTTGGCTCAGTGATCTCAGCTTTCATTTTTAAGCTGGTTCATTCTTACATATATAGAAGGGTCCAAATGTTTTTGACCACTAGTGGAAATGCTTATCGTGAATGATTTTATCCAATTTGAGTGTTTGTTTGTATTTAAATGTCTTATCTGGTATGCCTCCATTTAGCTTTATGTTATTAGCATTGAGGCGGCACAAATAGCTTGTTTGTGTAAAATTTAATGATCCTGATTTGCATGATTTGCTGATAATCCGAAGAGCATCTTTAATGCAAATAAGAACATTAGTGCTTCTGTAAGCAGGGGTTCACGTGGAACATAGATTAGTGACCTAGAGACTTGCTTGAAAACAGCTTTTGGCTTTTATTATTTGACAAAAAAAATATTGTAATTGAGTGTGTTTTTCTTTATAACAACATTCTTGGAATGAAATCCATGACCTTAGATATTGACACGCTCTACACTTTGAACTCCTCTCTACATTACGTTTGACTCTTTCTTCATTGTTATTTATCCTGCACATATATATTTATATTTTGCAGTGGTATAGATCACTCACAGTTCAGTATGTATCATGGTTTTATGGTCATCGTTTGGTTCGGTGTATATTCAGTAAAAAAATAAATAAAGATACAGGACTTCAAATAAGTAAGTGAAGTTTACTTAGAAACTAATTTCGAGAGGATCATCTGCTTATGATTGCTCACAGCTGGTCCTGCATCCGCTCACGATTGATTCACCAATCAGACGAGTCCTAAATCTCTATAAATAACCAGAGTTTTCTCATCTCAGTCTCTTCATCTTGAAGAATCCCCCCCTACCCACTCCTACTCCCCCTCCTTTCCAGATGGGCAACACGGTGGCCCAGTGATATGCACTGTTGCCTCACTGCAAGAATGTCTCTGGTAAAAGTCCCTACTAAAGCAGTTGACATTTCTGTGCAGAGTTTCCTCATTCTCCACGTTGCATGGGTTTTTCCGGGTTCTTCGTTTTTTTTTTTTTTTTTATTAAGAATACCAAATCGATACCATAGCCAATCTCTTAGCAATTGTACATCTCTATAAGCCAGAAAGTCGGGGGAGTTCATCGAGATCTACCTGAGCTTAAACTCCCCTCTCACCCTACAAACAGAAGAGAGCCAAGGGCTCGAGGATCTCATGAGCTCAGGGCTCTCCAAGGACAGCATGCCAAACAAGCTTTATTGTCAATCATCAGCTAAGTGTGAACTCTTGAAAATAAGAAAAAGGACAAATGAAAACTAGATAACTATAATAGCAAAGATACAACTAAAATTGTAAATCAAATTCTCAACTCAACTCATTTTTATTTCTAGAGCCCTTTCATCCAATCACAACCCTGCAGGCACAGGACATCAACATGACTCCATATTGTAGTTGTACCCCAACAAACTCCAACGTCGTGGGGATGTTTGGTTTTGTTTGGAAATGAAAATCATATCAATGTCCAACGTCCAACCTAAAATCAACCAAACATCAACGTCTAATCATGTTACACCTTGACGTTGTATGGATGTTACTATTTTGACATCTATCAAATGTTGGATTTTGGTCACATTCTGTCTTTTTTGTACGTCAAAATTACATTGTCCTTAGACGCTGGCTAGACATTGAATTCTGCTCACCTGGTGTCATGACCTAAATCTAACCTATTATTAATGTCTAAAACATTAATGTTGTGTGCCTTCTAAGAATGGACACCAAAGTGCTGTACACAAACACACATCATACATGCAAACATACAAGTATCCAAGATACATAAACTCACAAGACATTCTTAAAAGCTAAAGAAAATTAGTTTTCAGTGACCTCTAAAATGACTCCAATGGAGGAGATGTTCTTTAGGAGAGTGAAAGAATGGAAGCTACTGCTGAAAAAGCTCTATCACCTTGACATTTCAAGCATGATTACAGAACTGTCAAATAGAGCCGATCCTCAAAGCGAAGAGATCTCACGGGTTGATGTTTATTAATTAGCTCAGAAATATAATCAGGGGCCAGGGCATGCAGGCATTTAAAAGCAAACAATAGTTCTTTGTACTGAATTTAAACTGGTTCAGTAACCAATGTAGGGAAACCAGTAAAAATGTGATAAATCACTGCATACTGTATTTAAAATCCACTGTATAAATTGAATAAAGGTTAAACATTATTGAGCTATTCAGTCAAGAGCAGTGAGTGATTTCATTATCTGTTCATGCCCTTAGGCAGCCTGATGAAAGGGGTGGTTCTTTTTTTTTTTTTTTTCGAAAGTGTACATTTTTTGCAGTTATTCGACACATTTTCTATTTAATCATGAAATTTAGATTTATTTTTAACAACAATACAGTAGGTCAGTAGTGAAAGATAACCTCACTTACGTCAGATTGTATGTTTTTGTTTTTGCTCAGCTGGATGTTGGACTTGAATTGGTTAAAACTGGTCAGCTGCAGTCACGCCAATGGACAGCCAACAGAGTATTTTGCCTGGTTTTAAAACCTTTTTTGATAGGTTATTATCACAATTATGGTGGCATAGCAGTTAAAAGAAGACCAATGAGTTCATATATGGGACAAATTCTGGACCTTTTTCACTGAGGGGTGGGTCCTTTTTTTGGATGATTAATATTAAAAACATCACTAATAAGAGTTTTCATTTTAAGGCAATATACAGATCCAGCACACTGAAAAAGTTACAGACAACACATAATCTTTTAAATGTGTACATACTAAAGAACTTACTGAATTTTCTTTAGGTCAGTCAAGTTGACCTAAAAATTGGACATAGCCTAACTGCATTTTACCTTTCAGATACAAGACTTAATTTGCATGTTGTAACATTCATTTACCTGTTCAGATGAATTTACAAGGTATAACTCTGTTTTGTCTACTAATTTGGGTTTGTGTTTATGGTTTATGGTTTATGGTGGCGAAGTTCCCACTCCTGTGTTTGTCCATTTGGTTGGGTAAAATGCAGAGCACAAAATCCACTCAAACAAATTGCAAATAACTTACAAATAACATTCTTTCACTTTCAGAATGTCTGGGCTTTCACTGCCTTTTTAGACCTTTCTTTCCTCGTGTGTTTAATACTTTTTTCCATAAGTCATTTTATTTTATTACACATGACCTAATTTTTAAACAATTTATTTATTTATTTTATTTATTTAATTTATTATTATTATTATTATTATTATTATTTATTTATTTTTTGCATAAAAAATTCTAATAAACTGTATCTTTGTAAACATTTTTTTCTGAGAAAAATGGTGAAGTGTTCAATACTTATTTCCCTCACTGTATGTATATTGAACCATAGAGGTCTTACTGAAGGGTTTAATATTGTCCAGAAAGTATTCATAGTGTTTCACTTTTTCCAAATTGTTTACAGTCCTATTCCAAAATAGATTAAATGCATTTATTTCCTCAAGATTATACACAAAATACCCCATAAATGTGAAGGAAAAAAAATTAAATTGTTACAAATTTATTAAATATAAAAAATCTTAAAAATCACATGTGCATAAGTATTCACAGCTTTTGCTATAAAGCTCTAAATTAAGCTCATGTTCTGAGTTCTGTTTCCACTGATCATTCTTGAGATGTTTCAGCAGCTTATTTGGAGTACACCTGTGCTAAATTCAGTTGATTGGACATGATTTGAAAAGGCATACACCTGTTTTTATAAGGTCCCAGGGTTGACATTGACATGCCAAAGCACAAACCAAGCATGAAGACAAAGGAATTGTCTGTAGACCTCTGAGACATGATTGTCTCAAGGCACACGGCTGGGGAAGGTTACAGAAAAATTCCTGCTGCTCTGAAAATTCTAATGAGCATAGTGGCCTTCATCATCCGTAAGTGAAATATGTTTGATACCACTAGGAGCTGGCCGGCCATCTAAGCTGAGTGATTGGGGGAGAAAAGCCTTATTTGATTAATAACCGGTCACAATGTCTGAGCTTCCATCCAACATGATGGAGCTTGAGAGGTACTGCAAAGAGGAAATGGGCAAAATTTCCCAAAGACAGGTGCGCCAAGCTTGTGGCGTCATATTCAAAAAGACTCTGTAATGCTGTAATTGCTGCCAAAGGTGCAAAAATCTTTGTCACATTGTCATTATGGGCTATTGTGTGTAGAATTTTAGAGAAAATACATGAATTTTATCACTATGAATACTTTCTGGATGCACTGTATATTGAGCATCCCTAATTTAAATAATTTATTTGTATCTTCTTTTCTCTCAGGTGTGGTCAATGGATGGTTACTTTAAGGGACGTCGTGTGCTGGAGTACCGCACCATGAATGACTTCATGAAGGGCCAGAACTTTGTCCAGCATCTCCTGCCCCACCCTTGGGCTGGTACGGGTCACGTGGTCTACAACGGCTCACTATACTACAACAAATACCAGAGCAACATCCTCATCAAGTACCACTTCCGGTCTCGAAGTGTCCTGGTGCAGCGGAGCCTTAGCGGTGCCGGCTACAACAACACCTTCCCCTACTCCTGGGGCGGATCATCCGACATCGACCTCATGGCTGATGAGAATGGTCTGTGGGCTGTCTACACCACCATTCCCAATGCCGGAAACATCGTCATTAGCCGTCTAGAGCCGCAAAGCCTGGAAGTGCTTCAAACGTGGGACACAGGCTTTCCCAAACGGAGCGCAGGCGAGTCCTTCATGATCTGCGGCACTCTTTATGTAACCAACTCCCACTTGGCCGGTGCTAAAATCTACTTCGCATATTACACCAACACCTCGACCTATGAGTACACTGACATCCCCTTCCATAACCAATACTCCCACATCTCCATGATGGACTACAATCCCCGAGAAAGAGTTCTCTACACCTGGAACAATGGACATCAAGTCCTCTACAACGTCACGTTGTTCCAGGTCATCAAAACCGCTGAGGACTAAGTCATTCAGACTTTACAAACACATTTGCTCATACACAAATGCACACACACTATTATAACACACACATACACACACTTATGTGGAGGGGGGACTAAAGTTGAAACTTTTTTACTGCATTCCAAACTTCATAGAGTGCTATTAATTATCTAATGTTCTGAGGAGAGGAAGATTGGTACTGATAAATGGACGGAGCTTTTATTTTCTTTCCTGTGATGATTCAGCATGAGTACTTTCTTTTTATTTGTGGAAAAAGATGAATAAATAAACATCAAACTTTACCATTTTTCAAGTTTCAACTTTTTCTTTCCTTTGTTTTTTTCTTTTCTCCTAGATGCTGATGGTTACTAATGGCTGCATACTGTAGTAGCTAAAAAAAAAAGAAGCTTTTGTAAATGCCTGATCGCTCATTATTTTTAAAGAAATCTTTAACAAAGCCTTCCTAACCTCCAGCTGTAATGAAAGTAGAGATGTGCCACAGCAGGATGAGCCGAGCCTCTCTTGACTGCCTCAGGAAGTGAATTCAGCTCCTGTTTGGTGTCAGCCATCCTGAGGAGAGACGTCAGTCAGGCAGAGCTCAGTGACATGAAGGGCTGAAAGGTGAGGTGGTGGAGGAGAAAAGAAAAAAAAATTAGAGACAGCGGAGGGATGAATAAAAAAGCAACAGCATTGAGTCGGACAGATGAGGCCCTGGGCTACGGTGATGCCTGCTGCTGCTGCTGTTGTTGTTTGCGCCTGCCAAGTTGCAATCTGTTCCCATCTTGTGATACGCAACTCCTCAACAGGCTGTGTATAAAATATTAAATTAGTGATGGCGGGCTTGTCCAGCTTCCTTTTACAATGTGGTTTTTACTTAATATGAGTCAAGTATAGTATCCATATTTGGTTTTTGGCTTTAGCAGAATTTTCATCATCAGTATGGTCTGCTGGTTTGGTGCAAAATATCTGCATAGGGCACTATTTTTGGACAAGTGTGCACTGGAAAAGAGAGACTGACTGCGGTCTTGGTAAATCTAACTGTACACATGTAAGGTACAGCATCCAGCATTTTAATGGAAAACTTTATCATAAAGGCCCGATCGCTCCAAGAAAATTAGCTGTAAAGATACATTGATTCATTCATTCATTTTCTTGTCGGATTAGTCTTTTTATTAATCTGGGGTGGCCACAGCGGAATGAACCACCAACTTATCCAGCAAGTTTTTTACGCAGCGGATGCCTTTCCAGCTGCAACCCATCTCTGGGAAACATCCACATACACATTCACACACACACTCATACACTACGGACAATTTAGCCTACCCAACTCACCTGTACCGCATGTCTTTGGACTGGGGGAAACCGGAGAACCCAGAGGAAACCCACGCAAAGGAAGGGAGAACATGCAAACTCCACACAGAAACACCAACTGAGCCGAGGTTCGAACCAGCGACCTTCTTGCTGTAAGGCGACAGCACTACCTACTGTGCCACTGCCTCGCCCTCTGTAAAGATACATATTACGTTAATATAATAAAAGAAAAAAATACACTAGCATTCTATCATTTGGCCAGTCAAATACTTTTTAAAGTTTTTTTATTTTATCAGCTGGGAAAAACGTGCATAAATTAAATACAACACAGGCTCATTGTGAACACGTACCACCATCTACATTTCTGGAGAGCGTGAATTAAGTAGCCAGAGGTATGCATGGCTGCATTTCATTTTTAAAATGAATACTATGGAGTGATATGATGCCAACGACGACCTTTGTTCCTTTTTCGCAACTACCAGCTGACCAGTTGCCTCCATGTTGATGGCTTTTCCACTGTTACCAGTTTCCCAGTGGCTTAAGTATGTCAGAGGACTTGGGAGGTGGAGCTGGTGGGTAAGTCAGTCAGTCTGTCAGTTGACAGCTGCCTCTGTTAGTTAAACTTTATTTGTCCTTGTAGGGAATTTTCTTTTTCAGCATACACTCACAGATTTTTTTCTTCTGGAGAAAGTCTAATTTGTTTTATTTCGACTAGAATAAAAGCAGTTTTTATTTTTTATAGACCATTTTGAGGACAAAACTATTAGCCCTTTTGGGCAATTTTGTGTTCGATAGTCTACAGAACATACCATAATTATACAATAACTTACCTAATTACCCTAACCTGCCTATTTAACCTAATTAACCTAGTTAAGCCTTTAAATGTCACTTTAAGCTGTATAGAAGTGTCTTGAAAAATCCTGAGAAAAATATTATTTACTGTCATCATGGCAAAGGTAAAATAAATCAGTTATTAGTGATGAGTTATCAAATATTTATATTTTGTGACTAATTAATGTGGGATGAGTTTTGCTTTGTGTTCTCTCTCTAACATCAAAAACCATCCCCTTAGTTTTAGAACTGTTTAGAAGAAGGTTTGAATTTTCACAACAGTTTAAAAACAAGTCAAGAACGGAGCCGTGTTCATCGTCCTCTTCATTTAAAAAGCTCACCAAAGCGATATCATCTGCATACTTTACAATATATCTATTTTTAAATGAACTTATACAAAAATTTGTATATAAAATAAATAATAACGGAGATAAAACACAACCCTGGGGAGCTTCAACTGAAGTACACATTTTATCTGAAGTAAAACCTCCCATTTTAATGTTGGATTCTAAGCAAAGCTGAAGAGAATAGGTCACTCAGGCAATCATTTTGTTGTCTAATAAAAATATTTTGCCAGTGTAGAAGCTAATATGCTTGGAGAAATACAATTAAAAGTAGTTGAGATTTAGGCGGTGACGCGGTGACACAGTAGGTAGTGCTGTCGCCTCACAGCAAGAAGGTCGCTGGTTCGAGCCTTGGCTGGGTCAGTTGGCATTTCTCTGTGGAGTTTGCATGTTCTCCCCGTGTTTGCGTGCATTTCCTCTGGGTGCTCCGGTTTCTCCCACTGTCCAAAGACATGCGGTACAGGTGAATTGGGTAGGCTAAATTGTCCGTAGTGTATAAGTGTGAATGAGTGTGTATTGATGTTTCCCAGAGATGGATTGCAGCTGAAAGGGCATTCGCTGCATAAAACATGCACTATGCTGGATAAGTTGGCGGTTCATTCCCTTGTGGTGACCCCAGATAAATAAAAGGACTAAGCCGAAAAGAAAATGAATGAATGAGTTTTAGACATGAAACGCACTTGTGAGAGAAATTTAAGATCTTAAAAAGTGTACACAGCGGCCTCTTGTGACTTTCCAAAAACAAAAACTGCAAAGAAAGTATACCCCCTGGACATATTTGGTATCCACAATGAGCCTGTGTTGCTTATTTAAGTGATTTCTCCATGCCATTACTGTTAAGAAAAACACTATGAGGCTGCATTTCCACTCCACTCCAACTTTGACCTTTTCCTCCTGTTAACGGAACACTTTTTTAGAAAAAAAATATATTCAGTTGATTTCTGGGGCTGGTAAGTGTGTCTTTTTAGCTTAGCTTAGCATAGTTTATTGGATTAGACTGCTAGCATCTAACTAAAAAATAAATAGTTTTGATCGTTTTGATATTTACTGTAAGGTTGACTCTATTAATCTAATAATAAGCTTGTTTCGTAATAATCAAGCAAATTTTCTGCTGCACTATGGCTCATGATGATGTTATTCTAATTGAATGGATTCAAAAATGGTAAAACTCAACTGTTTAACTGCACTGTTACCCGGATTTCATGTCTAATTATACAGTTTAAGTGCAAAGTTCATTACTATAACATTTTAAGTGAATTCTACTTTTTTGTAGGCATTATTTATTGTATGAATAACTTTAAGTACAATGTTTTAAAAGTTTTCGACTGATCACGCCCCCTTCCCCCAACCTGATTTGCTCAAGCAATGCCATATTCTCGTGGTTGCAGTAGCAGGTAATTTTAAACTTCTGGTGACTGTAAACATTGTATCCAGCTGTAATTTTGGCTGTTTGTGAATACCAGAAAACACTGTTTTAAGTATGTTTCGCTTTAACTCATGCGCTGGTCCTGTTTAAACACTTGACGTGTGTATTCGGCAGGTCAGTTCGCTTGTTAACCTGCAAAATTTTCATTTCTGAAATTCTAAGAGGTGGACACGATCCCTTTTAATATGTCTGTAAAAGTGTGTTCCGCAGACTATTTACTGCGCGAAAAGCATGTTTTAAATTAATCGTGACATTTTTACTTGACAAGCATTTTTTTCACACGAGACATTCAAAGCTGATGCAGTTTCATTTGTTTGCCCCTGCCTGGAGGGTTGACAGGCGAATCAGTGGCGCAGTAGGTAGTGCTGTCGCCTCACAGCAAGAAGGTCGCTGGGTTGCTGGTCCGAGCCTCAGCTCAGTTGGCGTTTCTGTGTGGAGTTTGCATGTTCTCCCTGCATTCACGTGGGTTTCCTCTGGGTGCTCCGGTTTCCCCTACAGTCCAAAGACATGTGGTACAGGTGAATTGGGTAGGCTAAATTGTCCGTAGTGTATAAGTGTGTGTGTGTGTGTGTGTGTGAATGTGTCTGGATTTTTCCCAAAGATGGCTTGCGGCTGGAAGGGCTTCCGCTGCGTAAAAACTTGCTGGGTAAATTGGCGGTTCATTCAGCTGTGGCGACCCCGGATAAATAAATGGACTAAGCCGACACGAAAATGAATGAATGAATGAATGAATGAATGGATGGTTGGTTGTCATCAATGACTATAAAAAATATGGACGACGCGACAGCCTCGTTTTCCATTGAACGCTTTGAGGGCAAAATGCCTGCTTGACGGGCAAAAGACTGCTGAAATTAGAGCCTGGGCATGCGCAGAAGGACTGTCTGATGGAGCCAGAGGAGGAGCCGCGAAATCGAGCTTCCGAGTCAGTTCCAACCAAACGCTTAATGTAAAATCAACCACGCCCCCTGAACTTCTCACTTAACCTCCGGTATCTGCACTATAACAAAGGGTCGCTGGTGTAAATATAAGCACTTGCATTTAAAACACGCAATAATATACGATTTAAAAATGGTGTGATGTAAGCTGTTATACTTTAATAAAAGCAATACATGCTGGATTGCAGAAATAGAGTTAAATAGAGTTAGACTAATATGACCACAAATAATATATTCTCTTATAACAGGGTTGTTGGTATTTGTTATCTTCATAGGGGGTAAAAATAACACTTGTAAAATATGAACAATAACATATAAACAACACATAAATTTTTAGAATGGTTTTTATTTTTAATTAGCAATCAACAGGACCCAAAATATATACACACCATAGATAACGATTTACCATGCGGGAAAATCGTGCGTTTAGAAGATAAATACAGCAAGATTTCTAAATATCAATAGGATATTTACACATCACAACCCTGCAATTCGGCAGTTTCGGTTAACGGCCGCTGCATTTGGCCCGATTGACTCGGGGCGGAATCGGGCAGTATGTCCATAGGAATCCGGCCCGAGTAGGTCCAGCAGACGGAGCCAGGCCGAGGGGTAAGTCTCTGGCAGGCGAGAATCCAACCGTAACTGGCTTGAGTGTATTTGGCTATCTGGGTGGCTAGGCGTGTATCAGCAAACTAATAAAGCCCGAAAAAAGCTCTGACCTTACCGAAAAAACTTTGTTCCACCAGATCCTGTTTGTCAAAACATATAGTTTACTGCTGAACTCATTATATCATGGTAAAATAACATAGAAATCGAATAATAACACTTCAGTCTCCTGCCGAAGCTCAGACGGTCTGCTTTGAGAAACTGTCAATCACAGCTGTCAATCACGAGGACACGCCCAGCATTAAATTAAGTCTCAAGTCTCATTCAATAACACGGAGGAGGCGGGCTTTATGACTTGTACTGCAGCCAGCCCCCAGGAGGCGATCTAACGGTCGATACCTTCATTCAAAAGCAGGCTTGCGGCACACTTGATTGACATCCATGGCGCCAAGTTTAAACTCTACACTTAATGCTTTTAATGTGTCACTTATTTATTCAACTTATACATATTAAAACAACTCTTATCTTTTAAGCAGAGCTCACTCAAGTTTTTAAGTATACATTTCTTAAAATTTTTAGGGCAACCAGTTTCCTTTTATTTTTTAAGTAAACTCAACTTATTCGGGCTTAGAGTGTGTAGTGGAGCTGTGAAATGAGTTTGTTTTCTTTCAACATTGTGTTTTTTGGATTTTAAATCGTACCAACTGAGCGGCAGCTGTTTGACCATGTTGCTTGGTGAACTATGCAGATGGTGATGGCCTCATTGTTGTATTTGTTGAAAGTTCTGTTTCATTTCCAAAGCCAACTCAGAATGACGATTTGTCAAAATGACGAAAGTCTATTTGTCATTAATCTAATGCAATCCAATGCAAATGCTCAAAAAAAATCAAATAAATATAACACCAAGGTTCAACAGAACTCAAAAGACAATTTCTCCTAGCAGAAAAGAGATTCTTTTTCTCTGCTTGCAGCAGAGCCAGAAGTAAGTGTTTAACATTTTCTGACAAATTAACCCAAGTAGGCATCATAGTCATAGTGTGAAAGCACTATTATTCTCAACATACCATTACAAGAACAAAATTAATGAATATTAGTGATATTGAGAGGATGATAACAGGTTTTGTGGCACACTTCTGAGCAGATCTGTATCTGTTTACATAAAAACATTAAATAAAAATGTACAAGCTGAAAAAAAAATTGCTAAATCAAATAACCAAATGATCAACCTTGACTATTTGTACAGTATGATACCTTCAGCAGTGATAAAGGTAGAAATAGTACTTGTATAATAGAGGATGTCAGAGGTGAAGGAGAAAATAATGAAAAATCTGCAAAATTTCAGATGGCGCTGTCTCCTTCAGTTCTCCTTTGTGAGTCAGCACACTCTTGCTGCAAATAAAGCAGCTGTGCATGAATCTGGAATCTGTTTCACACCGCATACATAAGCAGCACGTAAATGATGCAGAAGCTCAACGGCAACAGAAGGCATGAGTGATGTGTTAACACTGCGTAACAGAACTGTGGTACTACAGAGAAAACATTTTCAATATCATATTGAAAACATTCAGAATACGTTTTTCTTGTAGGTTATTTAGTCTGTCATTTAGAATTACTAATGTCAGTTTGCATTCAATGGTAAGTTTTATTAAATGTACATTAAAAACATAGGTTATTTTAACCCAGAATGGGTAAAATACACTACCTGACAAAAGTATTGTCATTGATCCCAGTTGTAAGAGCAACTAATAATCACTTGACTTCTAGTTGATCATTTGGAAAAGTGGAAGAAGGTAGATTTTCTGATATATCATCTGTTGAACTGCATCCTGATCATCACAAATACTGCAGAAGAGCTATTGGAACCAGCATGGACCCAAGATTCTCAAAAAAATCATGGTTTGGGGTCACATTCAGTATGGGGGAGAGCACGAGATCTGCAGAGTGGATGGCAACATCAACAGCACGAGGTATTAAGACATTTGTTCTGTCCATTACATTACAAACCACAGAACAGGGCAAATTCCTCAGCAGGATAGTGCTCCATCTCATACTTCACATCAAAGATCCTGAAAGGAAAGCAGGTCAAGGGGCTCCATGATTGGCCAGCCCAGTCACCAGATATGAACATTATTGAGACCTTACTGTCCTAGTGAAATAAAAAAAATCAAGGCACGATCATTGATGATTTTTCATTTTGGTAAAATAAGCATTATCTATAGATGCCTTTGTCTGTCATATAAGCCACTTCTGATACCAAATAAACAACTAGCCAAGTTATTATTTGTTGTTCCTAAAACTTGGAAAGGTGACAAGACTTTTGTCAGGTAGTGTATCGACAAAACTAAATGCTGGGTTAAATTTAGTACTCTAAATTAAATTCAAATAATTGACCAGTTATTGGCTTTTTTTAAATTTACCCCAAATTGGCTTGAAATAACCCACCATTTTTTAAAGTGTAAGTGGAAAAGTATAGAATTAACTTATGTAAAGGTTCTTTAAAATATACGCACTAAAATACAACCCAGGGTTATTCTGAAAATGTACTACTGCGTACATTTATGGAGAGCACCAAATGTCCCAGGAGCTACGTTTATTTATTTATTTTTTTGCCGTTTTTGTTTTTGCGAATCTACCAGAGGCCACTGTGTACACTTTGTATACGCTGTGAGATATCATATTTCTATCGTAAATGCTATTCGAGCCTGCTTTTCTTACGTAAATCTTCCTGACTGAAAGTTGACTGACTGAATGACTGACTGACTGACTGACTTACTGACCAATCGACTGACCCTCCCTCCTTCTTCCTTAAACCCAATCAATAGTGTT
Organism: Danio rerio; assembly: GCF_052040795.2. Taxonomy (NCBI): domain Eukaryota; kingdom Metazoa; phylum Chordata; class Actinopteri; order Cypriniformes; family Danionidae; genus Danio; species Danio rerio. Next base: position 57,538,881 of record NC_141023.1, read on the forward strand.
TTTAAAAGTAAAGATTTACCCGCTCATCCACTTCACTAAACCCAACTGACTGTTTTAAAAAGCAACCCAGAAAAAGAAAACCTCTTGCTTGGTTTCATCGTATTTTCAGACTTTACCACATTCTCACCCTGTTATTTACTAGTTTATTTTATTTTTTGGCTTTTGCTTTTGTCAACACAATTTAAAACCCCCCCAAAAAAAAACATTTGTCAATTGTCAATTAATTTCTTTCAAAATTTGACGTTGTTTAATTTTTAAAATCTTATAAAGTTCTTCCAGCATGTTCTCATTTTTAAAATATACATATAGTTTTTCCACATATCCTTCTGTTTTTATTTCTCATACATCCATCACAATATTTTCTTTTTTTGTCACAATTCTCCTTTCCCACATTGCATTTTTCATCAGCATTATTATGACTTTCATTGTGAGACACTGGACACACTGGTAATAGCGGGAAAGCCATCCATAAGCATTCTGTTGATAAGCACGAACAGAACGACGTCATACCACCCCATATTGTTTGTTTTAAAGACAAAATACAGCCATACCTACTTCTGGCTATATAGTCTGCAATTTCCAGAAATGTATATAGGCATATGTTTTCAGAATGAGCCTATGTTGCTAAAATACATTCACATTACTAATTTTTTGGGTCCATCACCAAAGAATAACTGTGAGTGGAAATTGAAGTAAACTGTGGAAAATTATCTTCACCATTTACAGAGTGGAACAATATTCAAACATCATTCGGTTCAACAATTCATGAAATATTGAACATTAAATCGAGAGAGTGGATCACAAGAGAACTGTGTCTTTTATCATTTTAAAAAGAAAAATCAGACACACCACAATACAGTACTTTAATGTATTTGCAGCATGCCACTTATTACTTGTGGAGCAAAATGTGCATAATAAAAACACATTTGCAATTACATCATGTCGCTGCAATCTGTCTCAGACCCTTTCCAAATGTAATTTCTCGAACATACTGGGTGCATTTACTGTATACTGGGCTTTTAATGCTGACAAAATTGCATCTCAATGGAGCCTGTGCATCAAGATGTCTCTTTTTTCAAACATTGTGTAAGTAGTTCCCTTCATACAGTCTCATTTGATGCTTAAAACGTTATTAAATATTGGCATATCTATTTATTAATTACATGAAGATGTTTGGTTCGTTAGTTTTGGGAATGAAAGAAAAAAAATAAACAAACAAGCAAACAAATAAGTAATTAAATAAAGTCAGTTCCATCAGGAAATCTCCATGATAAATAATAAATGTTGCTTTGAGGCTCTTTGGTGTAGCATGAGAGAGAAATGGTGTATGGTTCAGTTCTTTTTGCGCACTATTTAAACAGTAAATTAATACAGATTTCTTCTACAATTCTAAAGCATATAAAATAAACCTTTTGCACTACTTTGAATACATAAAAAAGATAAAATATGCATTGTTTTGAGGTATGTGTAATGATGAGGATATGAAATCAAGGGTAGCATCCAAACGCAGCTTTATTAGAGATGTAAGGCAGGCTAGGGTCAAGAAAGGAGCAGGGAGGCATACAAAGATGAACAATGAAATATCCAATAATAATATAATAATATATTCAAATAATAACAATATAATGGGCGTCACGGTGGCGCAGTGGGGTAGCACGATCGCTTAATAGCAAGAAGCTTGCTGGTTCAAGCCTCAGCTTGGTCTGTTGGCATTTCTGTGTGGAGTTTTCAGGTTCTCCTCGTGTTCGCATGGGTTTCCTCCGAGTGCTCCGGTTTCGCCCTCAAGTCCAAAGACATTCGATAGGTTAATTGGGTAAGCTAAATTGTCCGTAGTTTGTGTGTAGATGAGTGTGTATGGTTGTTTCCCAGTAATGGGTTGCAGCTGGAAGGATATCTGCTGCACAAAACATACTGGATTAGTTGGCGGTTCATTTCACTATGGCGACCCCAAATTAATAAAGGGACTAAGCTGAAAAGAAAATGAATGAATGAGTGAATGAATGAATGAATGAATGAATGAATGAATGAATGAATGAATGAATGAATGAATGAATAAATTAATGATATATCCAAAAACGAAGATGAATGGATAAATGGATCGAGGCAGGTGGCAAACAATAAAAAAAAACATTAAACAAGGGTCAAAAACACAGACAGGGTAGATAAGGAAAACACTTTGTCAAGTTCACTACAGGAAACAAGACTCAGCAACTGGGTGTGTGTGTTAGTGTTGTATTTAGTCCATGCAATCAATGATGAAATCCTTCAGCTGTGTATGTCTGTAATAATGAACATCGGGTGTGAGATGCTGAAGATTATGGGACGTGTAGTCCGGTTCAGTGGCAGATGAGATGTGTAGAGTGCCCTCTAGTGTGTCTGGTGGGTACTTGGTGTCTGTGACAGTATGGACAGCCTGATCTCACGAAGAAACAGCTATTTTACATTTTGACAGTTTAGTTGGTAATTTGTATGAATTTGTATAGTTGTACGAAAATGTATGATTTTAAAAAGGAGGCGTGACACAGACGCTCTGCACAGTTTTGGTCCAACCCTAATAAAACTCAACTGTTCCAACTAATCAAGGTGTTCAAGACTACTAGAGATTATTAAGCAGGAGTTGGAGATGCTTAAAGCTAAACTATGCAGAACTGCGGCCCTCTAGAAATTGAGTTTGAGACCTCTGCCCTAAACCCAACCAAATACAAGTACAAATTAAATTGTACGAATTTATACGAATTAGCCACTAAATCAAAAAGTTATGAATTGCCATGAGATTGCATTGAGATTGAGATTGGAAACTTGTCTACACCCCTGAATAAAATCTAAAGTATCTTTGACATATTAATCTTACGATTTTTGCCTTTTTTATCAAACTTTGACAAATTGTGATTGCGATTTTTAAAGTAAGAACAATGAGATAAACTTGCATTTGTAAGAAAAACAGGCACTATAATTCTCCCTAAGAGCTGGACTTAGGGAGTTAACTGACTTGTTAATTCAACTCTGAGTTAATTTTAACACTTCACCTGTGTAAACATAATCCACACTGGCCAGAGTTAAATTAACATTTGCAAAAGTGTTAACAATTTAACAAGCTCAAGAGCTATGTATTTTTTGCCTGTTTTATCAGTAATTATTCACATACTTTATAAATGCAATACATACTGTACTATGCTAGGCATGCATTATAAAACATTTAAACTTAATTATTGTTTGGATTCAGAGCTAATTAGTGGTATAAGAAACCAATACAAAACAACAGTGTTTCACATTTCATTATTAATGAAAAACTAAATTCCATGCATGTTAATGTGTAAAAACATGTTGTGCGTTAATCCTTGTAGTCATACAGAAATAGTTTGTTTTTAACAAGTACCTTATTTTATTATCTTTGTAATAAAAACACTGCCTAAAGATTATAGTTTATATTCAGTACCATCAAGTCTAGTCCAACTGGTGGAGCAAATGTCTTTTTGTATTGTGATTTGCAAAGCATTGGACAAATCTTCACTCAGATAAAGTGCATTGGTCCAAATAGTTTTCTCTGGTTCCCAAAACAACGTCATAGGATTTTTTTTTTTTAAATATTGCGCACTTAAGAAAGCAGAAGCACCTTGAACTTGTCATACACAGCAATGTAGTACCAGTCAATTTTGTCTTGACTCCTCCCTATGGATAGAATATATGGTTGATGGCTTTTCCTTAGCTGCTCATCAATGTTAAAACATGACTGCAAGGTGAAAAACAAAAACAAGTTACTCTTCCCATTTTAGTAACATTTTATGACCTTAAAATGAAATAAAACAAATAAAAATTTCATTAGAAGAAAAAAAAAGATTATCAGACATACTGTGAAAATTTCCTTCCTCTATTAAACATAATTTGGGAAGTATTTAAAAAAAAAAAAAAAAACCTGGATTGGTGTAGTACATTGCGATAACTCTTGTAATAAACTGTCAGTACACTTTCTGTGCTTTTACAGACTTAACCCTCTATGCATGCATTATAATGAATCTATTTAAAAAAAATGTTTGACTGTTTTTCTTTTGCTAAAATGGCTGAACTTGAAGTACTGTAAAAAATTGGAAAAAAAAAAAAATTTTAAGGTACTTTATAAAGTGTTGCCATATGGCAACAATGTCCAACAGTGGATCCAACTTAAAAATTTCACATTTAAAAATTTCCTTATACTTAATAATTTTGTTGTTATGAAATGATTTATTTGGTGATGCAGTATTATAAGCTTTAACACAGAACTTATAAATGACACCTTATACATACTTTACCACAACTAATTTTTCAACAGCTTTCATTCATTCCATTCTTTTTTGCTAAATATTATTAAAAACAAACCTAATATTGTATTATCATGTATCATGCATACAGTGCATATAAATATTTCCACCAGTAAATATTATAACAAATAAATAACAAATCTAGTATATCCAGATGCATCAGAATAATGTAGCTATTACCTAACCATGTTTATATAAATTATACTATAGACTATAGTACATCTGTCTTATCTGCCTCTGAGCTAACTTACCTGAACTGTCTCTATCAAATGTCCGGTCTGCATCATTACCATAGAACATGGTGGTGCTCGCTAATACAATGTTCCCTGTATTCATATCTATTCAAAAATAGTATTGCCAATAAAACTAGATTTTATCTATATTGCAAATGTCTCTAGCATACAAGAAATCAACATTATACTACTAGCTTTCATGTTGTTATTGTTACAACTTAAAAGTTCACAGCTGACCTTGCTAGCTAGCTAACCCATTGCAATGTTGCACAATCCATTATTGGACAGTGTTGCCAATTGGTAACACATACATTTGATCGATTTGCAAAAAACTAATTAGCTAAAAACTTTTTTTGAGCTGTGAATACGTCATCATAACTCACTGGAGGTGATGTTTCAGATTTTTTTTGTGGATCTGAAACAATTTGATCCCTTGTTTTTATTGAAATTTACATTTGCATTTAGCAACTACGCACAATAAACGCAAGTCTGTCAGAAATCACGCTACAGAAAAACACAGCATGTCATGTGACTTACCCAAAGCACATCATTGGCTAATCTAAGGTCTTCTCATTCCAACAACAAAAAATTTATGTTGGTCTTTAAAAAACAGTGGCAGGGAGTATAAGTATCATGTTGCCATATGGTGATATCGGGCAGTAGAGGGTTAATTCTCTATATTTATAATAAATTATATAGTTTTAAACTACTAAAATGTCTCAAGAGCAAGAGATCAAGGGTCCCATAATGCGATTCATAACTGTAAATAAACAGAACTAACTTGTAAATCACAAAATATGGAAACTGTTAAATAAGATATGTCTTTACAATGTATAAACAATGAGACCAAGCTACCATGATAGGGATATACAGTGCTCAGCATAACTGAGTACACCCCATTTTGAAAATGAATATTTTTATCCATTTCTCAGTGAATATAGGCTATGTATACAATAACACAATTAAATTCAAGACAATATTGAAAAAACAACAACAACAAAAAAAAAAAACGTACAACCCTCAAATTTTTAACTAAATTTTCAGTTTTTTTAGTTCTCTTGATTTTTCCTAATTTTTGAATTTGTATTTGATATTTTTCTATAGCATAAATTTGGGTGTACTAGTTTTTGGATTGTTATCATATGTTATTTTGTTGGATACGTTTTAGATTTGGCTTCAGTAATGTAATGTGAAGTGGACGCTGACAAGGAAGGTGCGGATCCAAATGCAGGTTTGTTAAATACAATGGTCAGGCAAGCAACAGTCAACACAGGGGCAAACAGATGTATGCAGGAAATCCAGACTTGTAGCCGATAGAAAAAGAAGACTGTCAAAAGGCAGGAAGCAAGCAACATAAACAAACAAAACAAAGCAAGGTTCAAACACAGAAAAAAAGGCAAAGAAAACACGTTGTAGTGTTGACAAGCAGTATAACAAGACTCAACAATGAGTGTCTCAAAGTGAGCCGTATATATAGATTGCTAACAGACTACAAATATGCTGGTATATAGACTACAAATCCTGTCATGCAACACACACACACACCTGCTTCAAGTCTCCATTGATTACACTCCCACAGCTGATGCTGCTCATGGACTGGTTACACTTCACATATATACGGCTTAGGCTGGATCGCCAGTGACGATGACAAGTACAGACTAATAATGTATATGCACAAATATAATATTGTATAGCTTCCTATTAAAAATGTGAAGTTAAAACAGATTTGTGAGGGGCGTACTTATATATGCTGAGCACTTTTAATTTACAGCATTAAAAGCAACAGACATTTTATCTAAAACATTTTTAAATACAGTATAAATAATTTGTTTTAAAGACAGAGCCTAGTATTTTTTCGGTAAGGCAGTTAAACAAAGAAACCAAAAATAAGCAATTGTGTGTATAGTTTCCACCCCACTGTACCAGAAACATTACAGAACTGTGGCTTCAAAAAAGAGGTATGTAAAATTGTATTGTTTTTCGTACCATTACACCCTGCATTGTTTAGAAGCAGCCTGTCAAATATTTCACCGTTTTTGACATATTTTCTTCTTTGCTAACTGTGGTACAAACTGGGCGTACACGTACCCCCCATCAAAACCCAGTGTGAACGCAACAACCTGTTAATACGGCAGATCAAATGCAATTTCATGTGGTGTAAAACGCCCTTTGTACAATTTCCAACAAGGTAAATAACAGGAAAATGATCTGATGAGTGTCACACTGCGGCATCTCAGTACGGCAAAGACTTCGGAATAATTGTTTCATTTGTATACGTACAGGGAATTAAATCGTTTGATGCAGTGAGGCCGCTAAAAATAGAAATCACGCTGAGAATGCAGCAATGCTTTGAAGCCGAGCAAAAAAAAAAAAAAGAAGAAGAAATCTAAAAGAAAGCTGTACCCTCTCCTTTTCTTCTCCTTTCGCTCACTCCAGCACAAACATGCACCTAGGCCGCATGAATCTTGATTGTGGGTGGAACAACATTAGCACAGTCACATCTCTTATTTGAGTGCCTCAAATCAGCAGGCATCCCTCCTGAATAAAAGATGAGCCTCCATTGCATCTACTCTGCGTAACACAGACTAGTGCGGTGGGACTACGGTAAACTTTCAATGACGCAAGTAAAGCTGTCTGTTAGCATCCTGCTGCATGTCTGTCCCAGTGACGGACAGAGACGGACTCATGTGCATTTGTGCAAGTGAGACATCGGGGTGAATCAAAAGAACATCTTTTGCTTCCCGTCCAGGCTGCAGCCGGCCCAGCATGCACTGCTGTTTAATTAAGACTTACAGCACAAACGGCAGGCATGACAGCTGTTTCATACGCAGCCAATTAAAAGAGCCGCAGGCCCTCTACTGCAGTGCAAAACCACTCTGTTACTTTCAAAAGGCACACTCTTCCTTTACACCCTTAGTGTTAGTTTCATTAACAAATTTCTATGGCTAAAGAATAGTCGTTGAAAAGCTTGTTTTCAGATTGCAATGGTTTGCTTTTCCAATCAGAGTGAGGGAGTAATCGCATATATTCAGCATTCAAGTTTATTTCTATAGCGCTTTCACAATAATTATCATTCCAAAGCAGCTTAAAAAAAGTGCATGTTGTTACATTACAATCAAAACAGAAAAAGTTAAGGTGTTGTGCATACTATAGGGTGGACGGTATATACTCACCAGCCACATTATTAGATACACCTGTTTAATTGATCGTTGATGCAAATTTCGAATCAGCCAATCACATGGCAGCAACTCAATGCATTTGGGTATGTAGACATGATCAAGATGATGTGCTGCAGTTCAAACTGAGCATCAGAATGGGGAAGAAAGCTGATTTAAATGACTTTGAACATGTAACGGTTGTTGGTGCCAGGTGGGCTGTATCATGTCTTGTATCATGGTTCAGGCTGGTGGTGCTGACAGTGTGGGCGATGCTTTCTTGGCACACTAAGACCCATTAGTACCAGTTGAGCATCATGTCAACACCACAGCCTACCTGAGTATTGTTGCTGATCATGTCAATCCCTAAATGACCACAGTGCACCCATCTTCTGATGGCTACTTCCAGCGGGATAACGTGTCATGTCTTAAAGTGTGAATCATCTCAGACTTGTTTCTTTAACATGACAATGAGTTCAATGCACTCAAATGGCATATAAACTGTACTCAAATGGCCAGATCTTAATCTAATAGAGCACGTTTGGGATGTGATGGAATGGGGGATTCACATCATAGATGTGCAACCAACAAATCTGCAGCAACTCTGTGATGCTATCATGTCAATATGAACTGAAATCGCTGAGGAATATTTCCAGTACCTTGATGAATCTATGCCACAAAGGGTTAAAGCAGTTCTGAAGACAAAGGAGGTCCAACCTGGTACTAGTAAAGTGTACCTAATAAAGTGTCCAGTGAGTGTTTATACAGACTGAAAAAAATATTATTGCAAAATTCATTAATTAATTTTCCTTCAGCTTAGTCACTAATTTCCCTGTTTTTCCCCATTTTGCAAAAACCTAGCGATTCAGTGGTTAGCACTGTCGTCTCACCGCAAGAATATCGCAGGTTTGAGTCCCGGCTGGACCAGTTGGAATTTCTGTGTGGAGTTTGCATGTTCTGTTTTGTGTGGTTTTTTTTTTTTTTTTTTTTTGTGTGTGTGTGTGTTTATACTACAGTCCAAAGACATGTAGTATATGTGAATTGGCCCTAGTGTTGGTGAGTGTGTGTGTGTGAATGCAAGAATGTATGGGTGTTTCTTTAGTAGTGGGTTGCAAGTGGAGGGACATCCACTGCGTAATCAACATATGCTGGAATAGTTGGCGGTTCATTCCACTGTGGGGACCCGTGAGCAATAGGGGACTAAGCTGAAGGAAAATAAATTAATATACCAATAGTCTTTATTAGGGTGACACGGTGGCATAGAGGGTAGCGCTGTTCGAGGATAACGTGGTTCGAGTCCCAGCTGAGTCAGTTAGCATTTCTGTGTAAAGTTTGCATGTTCTCCCTGTGTTTGCGTGGGTTTCCTCCGGGTGCTCCGGTTGATCCTCACAGTCCAAAAGACATGCGCTATAGATAAATTGAATAATCTAAATTGGCCGTGGTGTATGTGAGTGCATGAATGTTTCCTAGTAGTGGGTTGCAGCTGTAAGGGCAACCACTGTGTAAAACATATACTGGATAAGTTGGCGGCTCATTCTGCTGTGGCAACCCCTGGTTAATAAAGGGACTAAGCCGAAAAATGTATGAATGTATGAATACTCTTTATTGTCATTCCACAAAATGAAACTGGAGCTTCAATTTCTTCTCTGTCACAGGGGGACTGCACAAATTTATTCGATAATCTGATAATCTATATTGTTTGCAACTATTCAAGAAATACAACAACATGACAGGCAGTTGTGTTGTGTTCCTTATTGGTGGCACGGTGGCTCAGTGGTTAGCACTGTTGACTTACTACGTGAAGTTTATTCATAAACTAATTTCGAGAGGATCACGTGCTTATGATTTATCACGGCCAGTCTCGCATTTGCTAATCACTAATCTTCCAATCATATGAGCCCTAAGCCACTATAAATAGCCTCAGTTTTCAGTTCACTTTATCTTCGTTTGGAAGAAACCCCCCTCCTTCCCTGTTCTCCTCCTTTACCTGTGATTGGGCGGCACGGCGGTCCAGTGGTTAGCACTGCGAGCCACACAGCAAGAATACTGCCGGCCCTAGTTCCATAGGACCGGTGGGTGTTTCTGTGGGGAGTTTGTATGTCCTCCCCGTGTCCGCGTGGGTTTTCACCGGGTTCTCCAATTTCCTCCAACCATCCAAAGACATTCAACATACATAACAATCAAGCTTGTCTAATCCCTTACATTCCCTTAGCTACAGCGGCAGGGGAGTTCTGAGATCCACCGAGCTCTGGCTCCCTTCTTGCTCTGTCAACGGGAGGAAGCCTCGGGCTCGAGGAGCCCTTGAGCTCGGGGCTCTCTCCCGGGACAGCATGCCAAATAAGCTTTGTAAATCATCAGCTAAGTGTGAACTCTTGAAAAGAAGGTCGCTGGCTCGAGTCCTGGCTAGGTCAGTTGCTGCGTGGAATTTTGAGTTTTCTCGATGTTGGCGTTTTATCAAGGTGCTTCGGTTTCCCCTCTACAATCCAAAGACATGCGCTACAGGTGAATTTGGTAAACAAAATTGGCCATAGTGTATGAGTGTGCATGTGAGAGTGTATGGGTGTTTCCCAGTACTGGGTTGCAGCTGCAAGAGCATCTGCTACATAAAAAAACATATGCCAGAATAGCTGGTGGTTCATTCTGCTGTGGTGACTACTGATAAATAAGGGCCTAAGATGAAGAAAAATTAATTAATTAATTTTTTTTCCTCAGATACTCTCTTTTCTCTTTCTGTTATTCCCTTGGTTTCAGAATGTAAAGCAGCAGCAGCTCATATTCATGTGTTTTAATTTAACTTTGAAACTGCGAGGCATGGACTTAGAATAAACACACTGCTGCTGTTTTCTACTTGGTGTGGATGCAAAGTTAATTATTGTTATATTTATGTTTGCCATTATCATTCTTAACGCGAATGGATCTTTAGCTATATTGTCTACATCTTGCTGTCTTGGGCCAGTTTATCAAAATCATCCGGTGATGCCAGATACAGATATTCATTTTCACAACCGCATCGTCAATATATATGACTATTATGTATATGTGTGGCTGCATTCATCATTTTGCCACTTGCCATTGTGTAGTGTTTACCACTTCAGATTACCGAGTGAAAGTGGAGCAGGTAATTTGAGCTGCTGTGATTGAGTAGAGGTGGGATCTGATTTGCATATTCATTGATCTGCATATAAATGAGGAAAGAGTGCAGAGTTATAACCATTTTAAGCCATGTGGAAAATGTATTTATTTTTGATGTGTCATTTTGTTTATGAAAAATCTGTTTCAAGGAATAAAACCAGCCACTGCAGAGGGACTTGAAGCATATGTATTCTGTTTATTTGCTATTTGGCGGATTGCCCTTAGTTGTTATTTGGCATATGCTCCTATTTATGGTATTTACACTGTTAGGAGCCACAAAGATGTTTACTCATTTAACACACACTTCTGTTCAAAGTGATGTACAAATGTACTGGGAACGTTCTGTGAAAGTGTGTGGCAGTGTGAACATGTCTGTTTTATGCACTTGTTCATTTACTTTTCTGTTTTGGCAAATAATTCATATTTATTTATTTATTTATTTATTTTGTAGCGAGGCAGAGGGAAAACACAAACACAGTAGATGATGTTACAAACAATGCCCCGGAGGGTGCTTTTATTTACAAGTGAATATGGGGTGAATAAGTGCTCTTCTTAGAGGTGCGTGCTCAAGTGCTCCGGGGAGAAGGTGAAGACTGGTGAGAGGTATGGTGTTGGATCGGTCACGAGCTGGATTCGGCTGTGGGAGAGACAGAGAGAGACAAGCGTTAGCGCAGGGAGTCATGTGAAATGAAGCTCAACTCTTCCTGTGTGGGGCTGGCTTATATCTCTCCCTGGCTGATGAGGTCCAGCTGTGAGCGATCCGGGGTTGATGAATGATCCAGCTGGTGTGGATTTGTGCCCAGGGCGACGTGGTATTACCCGACTCGCTACATTCCCCCCCCCTTAGCGTCGTCCTGGTCCTGGGTATCCTGCGAAGGAAGAGCAGTGTATTGAGAGGGGGGGTAGAATGTTTCGACAGACCTGCCCATCCTGACCAGAGCCGTGAGAGTCCGTCTGCGTTTCCGTGGGAGGCCCCGGCTCGATGTTGTACGTCAAAGTTGAAATCCTGGAGCGACAGGAACCATCTGGTGACCCGAGCGTTGTTATTCTTTGCTGTGGCCATCCACTGTAGCGGGGCGTGGTCGGTCACCAGAGTGAATTTCCTGCCAAGGAGATAGTACCTTAGCTCCAGGATTGCCCACTTGATCGCCAGGGCCTCCTTCTCCACCGTTGCGTAGCGGGTCTCTGCGGGGGTAAGCTTCCGACTCACGTACATGATGGGATGTTCTTCATCACCGTGGACCTGGGAGAGGACCGCGCCCAGGCCCGAGTCGGAAGCATCCGTCTGAAGAATGAAGGGGCAGCCGAAGTCAGGTGCGTGCAGTACCGGTGAGGACGTGAGGGCCGTCTTAAGGGCTCGGAATGCATCGTCGGCTTCCTTGGTCCATCTTATCCTCTCCGGCTGCCCCTTTCTGGTCAGGTCTGTCAGAGGGCTGGCTATGGATGAGAAGTTAGGTATAAAACATCTATAGTAGCCCGCTAACCCCAGAAATGCACGTACCTGGGTCTTTGTGGTGGGTTGTGGAGTTTTTTGTAGTGCTTTGACCTTGTTTTGTTGTGGCTGTATGAGACCTCGTCCAATGTGGAACCCGAGGTATCTGGCTTCGGCTAGACCCAGGTGGCATTTCTTGGGATTAGCTGTGAGCCCAGCCCGTCGAAGATCTACGAGCACCCTCCGTAACCGGGATAGATGTTCCTCCCATGACTCAGAATGGACGATGAGATCGTCCAGGTATGCTGCTGCATATGGCTGGTGGGGCCTCAGCAGGATGTCCATCATTCTCTGGAATGTGGCTGGGGCCCCGTGGAGCCCGAAGGGAAGAACCCGGTATTGCCAGTGCCCACCGGGTGTGGAGAAGGCGGTTTTCTCCTTGGCGTCGTCACTTAGTGGAAGTTGCCAGTAGCCTTTGGTGAGGTCGATAGTGGAGATAAATCGGGCTCCACCCAGCCTATCCAGCAGCTCGTCCACCCGAGGCATGGGGTACCCGTCGAACTTGGAGATCTCGTTGAGTTTCCTGAAGTCGTTGCAGAAACGGAGGGTGCCATCGGGTTTGGGGACCATCACTATTGGGCTGGACCACGGGCTACGGGATGGTTCGATGACACCTAACCTTCTCATCTTCTGGATCTCCTCGTCGATAGCCAGCCTGCGAGCCTCTGGAACTCGATAAGGCCTTTGCCGGACGATGGTGCCAGGTGGAGTGATAATATTGTGCTGGATGATGGTGGTTCGGCCCGGTTTCTCCGAGAACACATCCTTGAACTGACCAACCAAGGCTTGCAGCTCCGCCTTCTGGTTTGGTGAGAGTTGCTCACCTATGTGGACAACGGGAAGAGTTTCTTCAGCGAAGGCAACGAGATGACCTGGAGCTGCAACCCACTTCTTCATCAGATTAATATGGTAGAGCTGTTCTTCCCGTCTTCGTCCCGGCTGACGGACTTGATAATTTACCGGCCCTACCCTTTCTACCACCGTGTATGGTCCCTTCCAGGATGCGAGGAACTTCGACGTTGTGGTAGGTATGAGTATCATCACCTTGTCCCCTGGGTGGAACTCTCTGGGTTGGGCGGGCCGGTTATACAATCTCTGCTGGGCGCGCTGGGCTTCGGTCAGGTGTTGTTTGACGATGGGCATGATTTTGTCGATGCGTTCTCTCATGTCCCGTACGTGTTCAATCACCGACCGCTGGGGGGCTGGCTCCTGCTCCCAGGCTTGACGAGCCACATCCAATAGGCCTCGGGGTTGGCGGCCAAACAGCAGTTCGAAGGGGGTAAATCCTGTGGAGGCCTGGGGGACTTCCCTGATACCAAATAACACGTACGGGATCATGAGGTCCCAGTCGCGCCCGTCCTCTGCCACCACCCTTCGGAGCATCTGCTTCAGAGTCTTGTTAAATCGCTCGACAAGGCCGTCAGTCTGTGGATGGTATACTGAGGTTTTTAGTTGTTTTACCTTGAGGAGGTGACAGAGGTCTGCCATCAACCGGGACATGAAGGGGGTGCCCTGGTCGGTCAGTATCTCTGTTGGGATTCCCACTCGACTGCATAGCAGAAACAGCTCCTTCGCGATGGCCGATGACGTGGCTTTCCTCAGGGGAATCGCTTCAGGGTATCTGGTGGCATAATCGAGGATAACAAGGATGTGCTCATGTCCCCGGGCCGACTTCGGCAAAGGCCCTACCAAGTCCATACCAATTCGGGTGAAGGGCACATCTATGATGGGTAGTGGTATTAGAGGGCTGGGGGGTGGTCGTTGGGGAGACGTTCTCTGGCAGATGTCACATGCCTGGCAATACCTCTTTACTTCCCCGTCTAGCCCCGGCCAATGGAAACGATCGCGGATCCTTTTCACCGTGTTAGCCGCTCCCAGATGTCCAGCCATCGGGTGGGTATGTGCCAGTTCTAAGACCGTCTCCCTCTTGGTCCTTGGAACGACCAGTAGTGTCTTCTTTTCCCCCCGCCTCTCTGCGACACAGTATAGCAGACCATTTTCCACAATGAAATGTGGGAGGGGGTGAGGGCTGGGAAGTCGCTCATTACCGTCGATGATCCTTACTTGTGGCCAGCAGTGTTTGAGCGTTTCATCTTCCCTCTGTGCTCTGCCAAAATCGCCTCCTGCGGTTATCTGTTGAAACAGATCAAAATATAAATTAGCGGATATTGACGACTCACCCCCTCTGTCGCTCTCGGTGGTCATCAGCGCTGGTTTGCGGTCCCGATGAGCCCGTGACTTGTTCTTCTTCTTTGAACGAGCCGATAGAGCGTGGTGGTGAGTGAGGAGTTCGTCGAACCCCGGCCAGTCTCTGCCCAGTAGGAGGGGCACAGGAAGATCTGGAACTACCCCGACTTCGATGCGCCAGCTGCCTGGTTTTGCCGTGATGGTCACTCTTCGGGCGGGTACGTGGCGGGTATCACCGTGTACACACGTGATTGGAATAAGGCTTTTACTTTCCTGGCGGTACTTCAAAGTCTTCGGGTGAACCAGAGTGATGGCGCTTCCTGTGTCTAATGTGGCCGTTTGTGTTTTTCCCTCTAGTTGGACTTTATGGGTGGGAGCTTCGGGAGGGATGTTGCAGTGTACCGCGCACCCTGCTGTCCAGGCCGGGGTCGAGTGCGTCGTCGGCTCGGTGGGCATCGGCTCGTCCATCGGGCTGGGGACCGCTGGTCTGCCGCCTGGTCGCGCTGTGCCCTCCACCGGTCGCCAAGGTGCACTTACCCTCCGGGGTGGCAGAGCCGCTCTCTCCCCATTATCTCTGGCGATGTGAGCTTCAGCCAGCTCGATCGCCTTCACCAGGGTGGCCAGTGACTCAGGATTTCGCATGCTGGTGAGTGTTCGCAAACGTCGGGGTAACGCTCGCATCATCTTCTCTATAATCACCTTCTCAGCGACCTGGACTGCCGAGGGATCTCCTCCCAATAACCATATTCTTCCCAGGCGAGAAAGTTGAGCTGCTTGAGTCCTCACTGGCTGTTTCTCGTCATAAGACCACTGGGAAAACTGTTGGGCTGCGCTGATTGTGGATAGCCCCATTCTGGCTAATATCTCCTTTCTTAACGCTTTGTAGTCTTCATTTTTAGGTGTCTCTAGTGAAAAGTATGCTCGTTGCGCTTCTCCTGTGAGAAACTGAGCCAACATTCTCGCCCAGTTTTCTTTCGGCCAGCCTTCTCTCTCGGCAATAACTTCAAACGTGTGTAAGTAAGCGTCAATATCATCCAGGTCGCTGAGTTTAGTGAGATGATGCTGCGCACTCACTTCGGGAGTCGGATGGTGTCTGGCCACCTGGCGGAGCTGTTGTTCCAGCCGATCCTGTCTGACTGTAAGTTGCTCAGAGATGGAATTCTGCTTGCTGGAGATCTCCGCTAGGTGGAGCAGTACCTCTTCTAGAGACATGGCGACGTGATGTTGACAGCCGAGTAAGAGGAAGCGCGGAAGAGAGAGAGAGCGGATGCCTGTCTGTAACAAACACAAAGAAAAATTCAGCGGTTATTTTCTTCTTAATGGTAAGTGTTTCTTCTGAATTTTTCCCTCTGCAATGCCCGCATTCTCCACCAGTTGTAGCGAGGCAGAGGGAAAACACAAACACAGTAGATGATGTTACAAACAATGCCCCGGAGGGTGCTTTTATTTACAAGTGAAAATGGGGTGAATAAGTGCTCTTCTTAGAGGTGCGTGCTCAAGTGCTCCGGGGAGAAGGTAAAGACTGGTGAGAGGTATGGTGTTGGATCGGTCACGAGCTGGATTCGGCTGTGGGAGAGACAGAGAGAGACAAGCGTTAGCGCAGGGAGTCATGTGAAATGAAGCTCAACTCTTCCTGTGTGGGGCTGGCTTATATCTCTCCCTGGCTGATGAGGTCCAGCTGTGAGCGATCCGGGGTTGATGAATGATCCAGCTGGTGTGGATTTGTGCCCAGGGCGACGCGGTATTACCCGACTCGCTACAATTTTTATTTACATTTACTGATAATTTTTTTTTTAATTGAATGGAGCTGGGGTTGATTGATCAGTAAATTTGATTAACAAGACAAATGCCAACATCCATTATTTTCATTCTTATTTTATGGGTTAGTTTGCATAGTAGCAAAACTTAGTATTATATATTTTAACGGGTAGGGGAGGCAGTGGTGCAGTAGGTAGTGCTGTCGCCTCACAGCAAGAACGTCGCTGGGTTGCTGGTTCGAACCTCGGCTCAGTTGGCGTTTCTGTGTGGAGTTTGCATGTTCTCCCAGCCTTGTTTCCTCCGGGTGCTCCGGTTTCCCCCACAGCCCAAAGACATGCGGTACAGGTGAATTGGGTAGGCTAAAAATTGTCCGTAGTGTATGTGTGTGTGGATGTTTTTCAGAGATGGGTTGCGTCTGGAAGGGCATTCGCTGCGTAAAAAAAACTTGCTGGAGGTGGTTCATTCCGCTGTGGCGACCCCGAAATAATAAAGGGACTAAGCCGACAAGAAAATGAATGAATGAATATTTTAATGGCAATGTGTATTGTATAGAATGCCTAAAGAATGTATAGAATGCCTGACGGTTTTCGGCAAAGTATGAAATATCAGTGTTTTTTT
Organism: Danio rerio; assembly: GCF_052040795.2. NCBI lineage: Eukaryota > Metazoa > Chordata > Actinopteri > Cypriniformes > Danionidae > Danio > Danio rerio. Next base: position 57,555,751 of record NC_141023.1, read on the forward strand.
TTTTTTTGTAAAGATTTTGCACACTTTTTCTAGGCATTATATACAATTTCTAGGCATTATATAGAATGACAAGTAACATTTAGGCAGAAAAGCACAACAAAAGACTTTATTGATCATTACATATTTTAAAGTGGAAGGACTATAAAATAAAGCATATGATGTTCTTACCGGAAAAACAATGACAGCACAACTGAGACTGAAGTATTCGTTACGATATTGCCTGTGATGTGGTAGTGAAACCTTCTAACACTAATATGCTTGACCTACAATGATGTTCAACACTCACATGCTTCGATCGCCATCATCAAACAGCGACCCAAATGCCACCAACAACATCAGTAACCGGAAAAATGGTATGTTACATACTTTGCAACTCGACATTCTACTCTATAGATTGCCTTGGCAATGTATAAAAAGCAATAATTTCATCCAGTATTACCTAGTATACCACAACTGTTAACAGAGGTTTACCTTGCATGCTTGAATTCATTTATTTAATATATTTCAATATATTTATTATATAACTGCCAGGGACATGAAAAAAATAAAGGAGAAATCATTTCATACTTTGACATTAGATTTTAGGCATTCTATAAATTCCCTAGGCATTCTGTTGACCTTATTCTTTGTGTATGAGCAGGTACAGTCATTTGAATCTCTTTGGCTTGAGACTTAACAATAATAATAATAATAATTTCTTACGTTTATATAGCACTTTTCTGGGCACTCAATGTGCTTTACTCATTTTGGGGAAATCTCCTCATCCACCACTAGTTTACGGCAGCCATACTGCACCAGATTGCACACCACACACCCTCTGATTGGTGGAGAGGATCTTTGGGTCTCATTCACTTCCATTTATTTTTAGACATTAAAATACAGCTCTTTCTGCTGCTTGATGTTGCAAACTGATATTTTCACAATATATTATTTAGCTTTGTCTGTATAGTCATGGACACACTTGTTTGTAGAGCAAGTAGTTTGACAGTTTATTATTCCAGTCATTTCTCCCATAGGCAACTGAATCGGAGGTTCTAAAACAATCACAAAACAAGTGCACTTCCACATTTTAGAATAAAGTCAGTAGAATGCCAGATTTCACACGTTGTTGATAATTTCCCACAGCTGTAGAGTTTAAAACAATGAAATTATTATACTTTTAAAGACAGTCTAAAAAAATAGTACTGATGAGTAGGCTCACCCGGAATCTGCACCCACAGAATTCACCAGATTTTACGCAGATTTCTGCAGATTTTTAGCTCATCATTAATTCTGTTTACTTGAGTGAATGTGTGTAAATCTATATTTATTCAGTTTTTTTTTTTTATGAATTTCAGTAATATTATTGACTAATGTGAAAATGTTCATCCGATTTATGTTCAATGCAGTTTTTACAGTAATATTTTCTGTCTTTTACTAGATATACTATTTGACAAACTTGCTTTATTTACCAAATAAAGTAAATCTAATTAGATTTGTGTTTTAAACATTAAATAAAAATTGAAAAGATATTATTTTTTATTTCATATATTAAGGTTTTAGGTATGATACTGCCAAAATAATTCAGCAGAAATCTGCAGATTTTTACAAAAATAGCAAAAAACGTCTGCAGATTTCGTCTGGCCCTACTGATGAGTTACAGGTGTTTTAGCAACATCCATTTAGTTCCCTAAAAAAACATCCCATTTTTAAGACCTTAATGCACTGAAAGTTGTTTTTATTTAGAATTTAAAATAAGTAAAAAAAGAATGCTTTGACATCTGATTATCCAGCCTGATCTTAAGAGGAAATTTTGTCAGTTTAGTGGCTAATCTGTATGGATTCAGTCGTACAAAAATGTACAATTTTAAAAAGGAGGTATGGCACCCAACCTCACCGCTAAACCCAACCATCATTGAGGGATAAGCAAATCATACTAAATTGTACGAAAGAGAGTGTATTAACTCATACAAATTACCCACTAAATCAAAAAGTTATGAATTGCAGTGATTGTGTTGGAATATCCCAAACTTTTACATAAAAATTTAAATATGATGATTGAACTGATTAAAGCATCACATAGCAATGTAGATGTTTTCAAGAGCTCTGCAATTTGGTACTCCAGTCATCGTCATGTTTATTCATAATGTAAAAACTCATCTTGGGTGAACAACATGCCGAATATGTGGGACCCATGCCAAATACAGATGTATATGATTACATAAATTACATAAAGTTATACAGATTACATAGACTTTGCTAATAACATGTACAAGTACATGTACATGTACAATAACATGTATAGTAACTATGCATGACAAAAACTGTATTGTCATTGTCTGTAATGTGGTTTGCACCATCCACAAAAAGGCAGCGTTTGTTGTATAGACCACCTTACTTAGGCTGTATAAGAAATTACACTCTATATCTTACTGCCCATTTCAACTGAGTGGTACGATACGGTACCACTCGGTTTCCACTTTCAAAACGTACCTAAAAGCGAACCATAGCATACCACTTTTTGATTACTCTTTGCAAAGGGTGCCTAGCATGACAAAGGGTAGCAAAAAAGCGCTATTGGTTAACAGAGATAAGTCACTTGCAGAAGCAGGAGAATGAAAACAAAGGAGCCGCCATTTTTAAATACACAACCAAGACATTACACCATTATAATATATACATAATAAAAAGCCACGGATGACCCGAGCCTAAACAAACCTTGTTGTTGTCGTCTTGATGAACAGCCACAAAGCCAAGATGAACAAAATCTGCCATGTCCTGATTTGGTTTTATTAGCCTGTCTAAAAGTGCGAGCGGTTTCACTTTCTCCACGGAGCTCACAGTCGCGTCCATATGTAAAATTATAAACTTCTTAAGGTGATGTTAATAATGTGCACATGTTTATAGAAGTGCTTCTTACACTTGATCCTTTCCAAAATGGACAAATGTGAGATTGAAGCGCAAAAATAAAAAAAAATAAAAACAAAGGAGAAGCCGGAAAAACCAAGGAGCAAATTGTTTCAGCAACTTGCATCATGAACAGGTTTATTATAAACTCGGAATGACGGAATTACTCAGAGGCTACAGTACATGTGCTGGTGAAGATTAAAGATACAGATAAGAAGTTTGCACTGACTGTGGGCTATGTCGCGTGTTGTTTTTTAAACCCAAATAAGGACTAAATGTATGCTGTGTGTAGTTTTTCTGTAATTGTTAACATATTGGAGGTTTAAACGGTCTGTATTTGTTCATATTGTTTATGTTGCATTTATTTTTTTTTTTATTTATTTATTTATTTATTTATTTATTTATTTATTTATTTATTTATTTATGTTATATAACTGCAGGTGTTACAGTAGGCTATCACTGATCTGCAGATATAACCAAATCATGTTCATAGAAAAGTTAGTAATTAACATTTGTACATGAGTATTTATGTATACAAAGCATCTGTTTTGTGAGAAGTGCTTTTCAATATGTGAGCAACCCGTACAGCTTTACTGTAGACATTTCCTTGAGCGAGAATGACAGCAACTAAAACTTTGTCATGCATAACGCCTACTAAAAGAGTACCGTTTTTAGAACTTTTAGCAGTGGAAACGCAAGCCTGATAAAGGTAACCTGTGCAGACCCATACCGTACTGTACAGTACTAGTCAGTGGAAAGGAGTGGGGTCTGGATGCAGACCTGGTGCAGTGCAATCTAAGCTGCATCTAATGCTTTTTAATGTGCTCACCTAACCCACCCCTAACCCTACCCGCCACAATGACGTCACTCACTCCATTGATTGCATTGTGTCTGACATTTTATCTCAGCTTGCATCATAAAGGCTGCGTCCAGATACTATTGGTAGAAACAGGCCATTAAATAGTGCACTATGTGCGGAACCAGCCATTTTTAGGGATGTCTGAAAACCTAGTAGACGTTATGAAGTGCACTCAATCAATCCCACAATTCATAGTAATGACTAGTCTACAACTTGTATACACTCGACAGCTAGAAAATCCCCATAATATGGTGCACTGTGAGAGATCTCACACAAGACCACATGATGGCATCTGAAGCACAATCCTCTTGGTGCCTGGTTAAAAGTAAAATATTATTTCTTTAAAGTACTTTTTGTTTGCATGAAAGAAATCAAAGGTCTTTGCTTTATTACTAATAGTCAGCTTGCTGTTAAAATTGTGTTAAATAACTAGTGTGTGTTAAATAACTATCATAGGTGTTAAATAACTATCATAGGGTCTCACCAAGAAGTTCCAAAAATCTAATCAGAGGTATTCATTGACCAGCAAAGCACAAACAAAAACGTTATCCCTTCCAGTACACTGAGTGCTCCAATTCACTCATTCACTTGATTCACTCATTCAAGTAGACTACATTAATGGACTACAGTACACTGTAAAACCTAACAGTGAAAAACATTAAATAAAATACAATAGTTTAAGTTTATATATATATATATATATATATATATATATATATATATATATATATATATATGTATATATATATATATATATATATATATATATATATATATATATATATATATATATATATATATATATATATATATATATATATGTTATGTTATCTTAAGGGCGTGGGCAGTAGGCAGTGCTGTCGTTGCTGGGTCGCTGGTTCGAACCTCGGCTCAGTTGGCATTTCTGTGTGGAGTTTGCATGTTCTCCATGCGTTCGTGTAGGTTTCCTCTGGGTGCTCCGGTTTCCCCCACAGTCCAAAGACATGTGGTGCAGGTGAATTGGGTAGGCTAAATTGTCCATAGTGTATGAGTGAGTGTGTGTGTGTGTGTGTGTGTGTGTGTGTGTGTGTGTGTGTGTGTGTGTGTGTGTGTGTGTGTGTGTGTGTTTGTGTGTGTGTATGTGTATGTGTGTGGATGTTTCCCAGAGATGGGTTGCGGCTGGAAGGGCATCCGCTGCGTAAAAAAATGTGCTGGATAAGTTGGTGGTTCATTCCGCAGTGGCGACCCCGAATTAATAAAGGGACTAAGCCGACCAGAAAATGAATGAATGTATTATAATTTGCTTCTATTTGGTACAGCATATTATTTACAGTAAATAACTGAACTGAATTATAAAGCCATGTTTCTTTGACAGTTTTATTGATCTCTAAGATGTGGTTGACTTGAATTTTAAGTTGCTTCGATTTAAAAATGAAAATTACAAAAATAGCTTAGATGTGTGTATTTTTTTTATTGCAAATGCCACAAAAATCACCTTGCAAAACTAACTAAAATTTGGATTTTGTAACAGTAAACAATGTTTTTTGTTATACGGTCTGGTTTTGTGGTGGCTGTACTTTACAATTAAATAAATATATTCTTAATTCAAGTGATGAAAGATTTAGCTACTGTAAGTTTCACGATTACTAGCGATCGTATTCCATTAGATCGCTGGTTCTCACTCACCATACTTATGGACTACAATTCCCGGACTACATATCCGTACATGCACTTCGCCCAGACACACATGCTTCCTCATCTAGACTGATTACATTCACACCACCTGAGGATTGTCAGAGACTGATTGCACACACTATTTAAGCCACACACTCACCCATTTAGTTTGCCGAGTCTTGTTTATCGGTAGATGACATTACAATGCGTTATTCCTTGTCTTGTTTCCCCATGTTTTACCTAGCCTTGTACTCTTGTTCTCCCCGCCTGCCTTTTGACCTCTCGGCTGTTCAGTGATTATGATATTGGACTGCCTACACATGCCCCTTTGCACCTGTATTGACCATTGCTTGCCTGACGACGAATAAACCTGCATATTGGATCTTACCCTAGCTGTATGTGTCATCTCCCAGTGGTTACAGAAAGTTAACACCTGCTTGATATAAATGCTTGAAAATGATTTAGTTGAAAACATCCATTATAAACTTAAAAGTAATCAGATGTAATCAATTACTTTACTTTTACATTTACATTACATTTACATTTAGTCATTTAGCAGACGCTTTTATCCAAAGCGACTTACAAATGAGGGACAAGGAAGCAACTTACACAACTAAGAGCAACAATGAATAAGCGCTATAGGCAAGTTTCAGGTCTAAGAAGGAAAGTATTAGTATTTTTTTTTTGGGTACAGTTAGTGTGATATTCAGAGAGGCAATTGCAGATTAGGAAGTGAAGTGGAGACTAAATAGTTGAGTTTTTAGTCGTTTCTTGAAAGTAGCGAGTGACTCTGCTGTTCTGATGCAGTTAGGGAGTTCATTTCACCAACTGGGCAGATTGAGCGTTCGCATTCGCGAAAGTGATTTCTTCCCTCTTTGGGATGGAACCACGAGGCGACGTTCATTCACAGAAAGCAAGTTTCTGGAGGGCACATAGATCTGCAGAAGTGAGAGCAGATAAGAAGGAGCAAGGCCAGAAGTCGCTTTGTAGGCAAACATCAGAGCTTTGAACTTGATGCGAGCAGCAACTGGCAGCCAGTGCAAACGGACTAGCAGCGGAGTGACATGTGCTCTTTTAGGTTCATTGAAGACCACTCGTGCTGCTGCGTTCTGGAGCAGTTGAAGAGGCTTGATAGAGTTAGCTGGAAGCCCAGCTAGTAGAGAGTTGCAGTAATCCAGTTTGGAGAGAACAAGAGCTTGAACAAGGAGTTGAGCTGCATGTTGAAATAAGAAGGGTCGGATCTTTCTGATGTTATAGAGTGCGAATCTGCACGATCGAGCAGTTCTAGTAATGTGGTCAGAGAAGTTTAGTTGGTCATCAATCGTTACTCCAAGGCTTTTCACCATTTTGGATGCAGTAATGGTTGCCCCATCCATCTGGATTGAAAAGGTATGGTGTATTGTCGGGTTGGCAGAAACTACAAGCATTTCCGTTTTTGCGAGTTATAAAGTTTCAGACAAAAAACGTTTTATAAAGAAAACGAGTTTTATTAAGTAATCGAAAAAGTTAGACTACTTATTACATTTTTAAATATTGTAATTTGTAATCTGTAATCTATTACATTTCCAAAGTAACCTCCCCAACACTGCTAATACTCTAAACGTTTTATCAACATAAACACAAATGATAAATGTGTATATGACTCAATAAATATAAGTTTACAGTAATCAAACAATTCGGTTTCAAATCTTAAATGGATTGCCACAATCAGTTTCCTCAAACAGCTTATGTTAACTTAAGTTATCAAGTTTTACAGTGTAGGGAATATGTAAACGAGAGTATAGGGGGTATTTTCAGAATACTGAAATGCAACCCCAGAGTTTTAAAACTGAAACAGAGTCTTTAGCGTTTTTAAAACACTCCATTTTCACAGTTCGAAGATGCTAGAGTATTATTGATGCCAGGTGTATCTGTAACAAAAAGTATGTGTTTTAAAACGAAAACTCACTAGTGTAAACAGCCTGAAAGGTGAAACATTTGCACCCCTGACAGCGCATTGCTTTGAGTAAAGCAGCTTACATTATAAAACATTAAAAACTGTCAATGATGCTTTCAACATGAATGATATAGCTTAAATAAAACAGCTCTCTATGGTTTGTGTTTCTGCTTGAGGACGTTTGAACTTGAATAGAGTAATTTATCCAAAGTGAATTCCCATGTCAAAGAAGGTCTTCAAAGATATTTACCAGCCACAGCAAACATCTCAGAAAGCTTCATTTTGTCGAGCTTCCTCAAACAAACTCAATGAACTTGGCCTGATTTGGATTTAAAACGATGTTCCTTCAGTTAGTTTCTAAATTATTACTTAAAGTTTATTGGGGTCTTTAAAAAAAAATCAATTCTGGGATACTTTGCTGGGATCCCACGGATTGAATAGACCACCGTATTGTGACTGTGTGTGCAAGGTTTTTCTCTGAAACACCAAACAATAAAGTGGCAGCACCGTATGGAGGATCTGCCCTTCAATCTCCTATCAACAGCACAAGAGCCAACCCAGGCTGATATTAATTCTGGTGCTCTCGAAAGTTTGGACAGCTGTTTCCACCCCCCTCAGAGAGAGAGAGAGAGGGAGAGAGAGAGAGGTGTAAAGAGGACAGACAAGAGGAAAGCAGGTTGTAATACGTTTTCATTCTCTTTCTTATCTCCCACGAGACACCACTTCGTAATTGCCCTCGTAATTGCATTTTTTCACTCGCATTGATTGGCGCTCCCAGCTCTAATTTCATTACATGCCGATTTGTGAAAGACAATAAAGCAGAAATATTTTGCAGCCAAACCACAGGTCATTTGTCTTTATAACCCCTTTGCTTGGACACGCTGCACTCCGCTAAAGCAATAAAGCCATTACAGGCCGCTTTAATAATATAAGGTTGCAGTGAAATCCACTTTGACGTCATTGAGAAGATGCGGCAGGTGTCTGCGGGTCAGACAGGTGGTTATGATGACCGGCTCAACTCTGAACGGTTTCAATAAGATGAAGACAAGTTCAGAGTGAGATCAGGTGGAATAAAAATGCCCTAAGCCCTGCAGCAGGCTAAGGAAGAAGAAGAAAATCGTGCTGGATGGAGGTTGATAGTTATCGTGCGAGAATAGCGTCGCTAGCCAAGCAGCCATAATAGGAATCCAGCGGCTCAGCCAAGCCATGCAGTAAGTGTGATTAAACCAGTAGCAGGACAAATAGAACATTTATAATCCGCCCGTGTCCGTCTCAGACAGCATTACGTCTATATTTCGCTCGCTCACAAACGGAGCAACAGCTGCATTAAATTTGCGAGCAGGCTCCATACTGTCGACTATTGAATTTCCCACACCCTGTTCTCTAATACTCTTCTCTCTCAGTGGGAAATCTGTTTTGTGATGGACTGCCTGGTTTCTCCCAGAGCCCCTTGAGTGTGCCATCTGTGCTCGTGCTGTTGTGGGAGTGTGCGTAGGTGTGCGAGGGCTGGAGAGACGGGCATAAACTAACCCACACCAACAACAGGGCACAGCACTATGTTTTCAACAGATTGACCAACACTTTCACATGGAGAAAGAGTCAGGACAAGGCAGAATTTGAAGACTTGTTTTCAAGTGTTGACGTTGTCAGTATGGCATTTGTAAAAAAATAAAATAAAAATCTTATAAATCAACCCGATGTACTATCTTCATAAATATTCCCGGTCTTGTGAATTATTCATGCTCACACATAATTCCAAAGAGAATCATACTTGTCATTGAAAGATTTTTTTAGCTCTGTGAAAAAAAACTTGAAACAAGCAAGTCATTTTTATTTTCAGCTCATCAGCTGCACTTCTAACACAATTTTCTTGATCCAATCAATTTCTAATTGATATTATATGTTTTATTGTATTATTAACAGACCTGTAGCCAGGGGATGGTTTAAGTGGTTTGAAAGACCCACCCCTCACTGATAAAGGTCCAGATTTTTTCCCATACATGAGCTCATTTATCCTATTTTGAATGCTATGCCAACATAAATTGTGAAAATAACTCATCGAAGAAAACTTAAAGGCTCCAACACACTGGGATGCTTTTCGTTTGCGTTTATCGTCAGCGTTTTAAGAGACGTTTTTCCGCAAGATGGCGTCCGTAAGGCATCAAGCTGAAGAGTATGCAAAATCACTCTTTTGACGTTAGATGGCGCTACAAAACTTTAAGTTTCTGACACCCACTTATAACACAGAAGAAGAAGAAGAGAGGAAATTCACACGCTTGTTGTTAAAGCGTCACGAAACACCAAAACACATTTTTTGAGCTGTTGACAGTCGTATATGTGTCCCACACTGCTAAAAACACTATTAGGACACCTATATTTCACTAAAAAGTGTAAATTGGTTGTTTTTGCGTCATTTCAAGCAAATTCGTACTTCCGGTTTGAAACGAATTTTTGAACCAACGTCACGGTCATGACATAATAGCGTTGTATTCCAGCGTGCAGACTGGACGTCTGTACCAGAGTGTGTCTTATTACGTCTTACAGTGTGATGCATTAATGCATGAGTAAGACTTGGTTCAAACCAATCAGCGCGGTCTATTGTGCAATTTCATTTCTATTCATTACTTTCACAGTGTTTAGACGGCAGAGACGCCACGTTGTGTTGGCAAAACAAGCGTGAAGTGTTGCTTTTATAGTTTGCTGCAGTTAAGTTTCGTTTTCATTTTCTCTCTGTGAGAGCTCAGACTCACGCAATGGATTAACAGTGTACGCGGCGCTCGACAACAATAACTTACGTGTCTAAGGAGGATTGTTGTTTACCTGGGAGCTCTTCTCATCTGCAAACGCTGAGATGCGGATTCGCTTTAGTCTCCTCTTAATAAAGACGCGGCTCTTGTTGCTGGTGATTGTCCTGTCTCTACAGATTTGGTAAGTGAGCGACCAGTGCTAAACCAGTTGTTTATTCAGTTTGTTTGTATCGAACAAACTATTGCACCCAGTGTAAACATGTTAGCAACACAACAAAACTTTAACCTCGTGTAGGGTTTTTATCACATTTAGTGACCGGAATAACACACGCGTCTTTCTGATGCTACCTGCCGTGTGCAAGTTTCCGGGAAATGCTGAGGGTTTTTTTTCTCTCATTCGCCGTGCGGTATCAAACATTGCATGAAAAATACACTCTTAGAGCAGTTCCTCGAATCAAATATCTCGTTTGTCGCAAGGGAGATGACTGAATTCCCTGAATGAAAGAGCCAAACTGCAGTTAAAGTCCACCATTTAATAATTTGGCAAATAATTCGACTACAGATGTCCACAGATGTGTGTGTCTGTGTGTATTTTGATTTTGAAACTCGCGCGTGCCCAAATAGACACTCCTACACCATCCCACTTTTCTTCCTCCTACACTGGACACGCCCACTTTTCTGACTTTTTCTAAAGTAGAGGTGTGAAAACACCCTGCTGAAACGAGGAGGTTTCATGGCCCTTTAAAGTTACTGGTGACTCAAACAAGCATGGATGGTTCAAGCAGCAGCTCCAGCTCTAGCGATCAAGACATGATAATTGTGAAAAAAGTTTTGCACTTGAGCACGTAAACAAAAGTGCCAATCTGATTGGTGGAGAAGGTTTTGATGGGGTTCGTCAAAACAAAAAAACAGCATGAGGCTAATTTTTTTAAAAATGACGCTTTTGCGCCTGCCGTTTTGCACGTTAATGTGCATGATCACATTGACGCCCTTTGTTCAGTCACGAGGCGTTAAACATCGACGGAAAACGAGCCTTAAGAACGAGAAGAAGTGAAGTCATCTTTCACTACTGACCTACTGAATTTAACAACAGTTAAATTCATTTTACAAGTAACTTTTATTCAAAATCGTGGACCTTATTCTTGAAAGAATAAATAACAAATAAAAAGGTGTAAAGCACCAAAAGTTAATTTTAAAGCTTATAAAAAAATGTTAATTCGAAAAACAAATTTGGCTATTGTTTGTTTATCATTAATTTTCAAATGTTCATTTTACAAGAGAGGCTAGAAAGATCTGAAAGCTCTACATTATTATTATTATTATTATTATTATTATTATTATTATTATTATTGTTGTTGTTATTATTTTATTTATTATATATACATATATATTTTTTTTTTCTTTTTTTTTTCATTATTATTCAAGTGGCCAAATTCTGACAGGAAAGTTGAATGTGCTGGCCAGTATTTGCCTAATAAATAACAATTTACATTCCCTTTAAATCAGTTTTTAATTTAAAGCTTTAACAGATTCCTTTTCCCTTAATGATATATTATGTGATATACTTGTATTTAAAAAAAATGTATTAATAAGTTTATATATATAGAAATGTTTTTTTGTGCATCAAAAAGTGTGGTTATTTTGGTCATCCGACAAGCTAATCCATCAATGTTTTTGAAGTGTTTCATTCAGGTTTCAGGGCTTATCACACTACAGAAACCGCATTAGTGAAAATAACCAACAATTAACTCTTAGCTGCTGATCAAGAGTGTATCTCACTATTAGTTTTACTTGATCTTAGGGCCGCATTTGACACCATCAACCACATATCCTCATGAATTGCTTAAATTCCACAGGTGTCCAGGGACAGGCTCTTGGTTTAAGTCATACTTAGCTGACCGTTACCAGTTTGTGAATATTAATGGACAACCTTCAGAAGTCAGTCCAGTATAGTATGGGGTGCCCCAAGGATCAGTTTTAGGCCCATTGCTGTTTACAATATTTATGCCACCCCTGGGAGACATTATTAGAAGACGTGGGATCAGCTTAAACTGCTACGCAGATGATACTCAATTATATATTTCAGCTAAACCTGATGAGATGTCTGAACTGTCTTAAATTCAAAATATTGTTTCTTACCTATAAAGCTTTAAATAATCTAGCTCCTGTTTATCTAACCAACCTTCTGTCTCGCTACAATCCAACCCACTCTTTAAGATCTCAAAACTCAGGGCTTCTGGTAGCACCTAGAAAAGCAAAGTTGAGTAAAGGAGGTCGAGCCTTCTCATTTATGGTTCCTAAACTCTGAAATAACCTTCCTGATAATGTCCGAGGCTTAGACACACTCTCCCAATTCCAAACTAGATTAAAGACCTATCTTTTTACTAAAGCATACACTCAGTGCATCACTTAGCGGAATGATACTTGAATGTGCTCCACGCAGATTTCTGCACCTCGTTTATATACACTATGTACAGCACCTACCCTAATTATTTTCTTTATTCTCCATTTTCAATTGGGGGTGCTTATCCCAAGGCCATCAGACTATGCAGTGCCACTGATTCGATCCAAAGATCAGCGATGAGAGAATCTCAAGGTTGCCATATCCTGGACCAGGCCGTATCCTGAGCAGCTACTGTGGTGGTCATGGAGAAGTGAAAAGCATGATTTCTGTGACGCGCCAGGAACAGACGAGTCTTCGCTTAGGTCCAGCTTCCAGCCTCCGACACCTAGACTCCAGCTCTGCGCAAGAGGTTTGGCTAGAGGAGAAATGTTCGTGCCCAAATGAGCCTGGTTTCTCTTGGGTTTTTTTAATTCTTCACTTTCACCAATTGGTAAAGTTTTTTTTTTCCGTTGTTGCCACTGGCTTGCATGTTTTGGGATCTGTAGAGCTGTGCATCAATTGATTTGCTCTTCAGTATTTGGACTTTCAGTAGTGATTATTAAACCACCCCGAACTGAGCTAAACTGAACTAAACTTAAACTCTGAAAACTGAACTACACTATTTCAATTTTCTATGATCTTCTATGTAAAGCTGCTTTGACACAATCTACATTGTAAAAGAGCTATACAAATAAAGGTCAATTGAATTAAATTGAATTAAAAAATAGTGCTTAAAATGTCACTAAAATGTATTTAAACCTCATAGTTAAATAGAAAATTAAGCGAATAAATGCAAAAAGGTCATTTTTTTAAAGAAAAAGAACCACTCCGTTCACCAAGCTGGCTACAGGCCGGTTCACAATACTGTATTACCATATTACTGTAAAATATCCATAAATCAGCAGTTTTTCTATACATGCACATGGTTTTATTTTTTTTATGCATTATGGGATCTTGATCTTTTTTTCTGCTGCAACAAGTTCTGTGAGCTATCCTGTATTTTTTTTTTACTTAACTCAACGCATTAAATGTCTTTTACATATATTTGGAATAAGCTTGTGAAAGTAATATGAAATGTAGACATATCTTTTGTGTTATTTAAGATGTAGAATGCAGGAAAACACACTGCATAGAGAGACACTGCAGCTAGTTTACAGCAGTTTGACTAATAAATATGCATTTTTAATTTAGCTAAATTGTTAAGCTGCCAAATAGCATTTACCGTTGTTTACAATCTTGTTTACAGCCTCGCTACAACACTATGCATGTCATTTTAACAAATAAAAAATATTGCACAGCTTCTGCTTCTGTGTTGTGAATGTTTCCCTTTGCATTCAACATTGAGCGTATTACATTGAGAGATTTTGTTTATGGTCACACAGCTAAAGTTTAAAATATGATATTGAAGTAGACCATCCCTTTTACAGATCTTTACATTGTATTATTCATATACGGCATAGCAAAAAGTGGTAAAACTGAACCTTGTTTTTATTGATAGTGATGAACAGGATGTGTTTTGATGAGCAGGGACAAAGGAAACTTTTTGATTGACAGATTTTCTGATTCTCTAAAAATGTAGGTATGCTAACTGCTGACACTTTCTACATACAGCATACAGTAAACAGGTGTCCCATGATGCTTAAGAGCTGACAAAAAATAAAAAAAAACGAATAAAAAAATAAAAAAATGGTTTTCTGTGAAAGTATAACAGATGCTGAAAATGTAAATACAAAATAACCCAGGATCACCACCTGTCATACTTTTTTTTCTTTTTTATTCATTATTTAGTAATGCATCAGTGCAGATCTGACAAGCGTATTATTCAACCATGTTGTCCAGGTTTTCAAAAAAAAATTTTCTACAATTTATATTCTTAGATTATATAAAATTAGTGCTTCTTTCTGCAGTGATAGTGTTCCTTCAACATCCACATCAAAGTTCCTGGAAGCAAAGAAGGTCCTGGTCAAGGTGCTCCAGGATTGGCTAGCCCAGTCACCAGACATGAACATTATTGAGAATGTCTGGGGCAAGATGAAAGAAGAGACATTGAAGATGAATCCAAATAATCTTGATGAACTCTGGAAGTCCTGCAAGAACATTTTCTTTGCCATTCTAGATGACTTTATTAATAAATTATTTGTATCATTGTGAGATGTATGAATGCAGTGCTCCAAGCTCATGAGAGTCATACACAATATGAATTATTTTTCCACTGCACCATGACTTTATATTCTATACTGTACATTATTTCTGTTAAGTGTCAATACTTTTGTCTAAATAAGAGTAATCTGGAGGCATTTGCCTTTCATATAAACCACTTCTTATACCAAATGATCAACCTATTTTTTGTTACTAAAACTTTGATAGACAACAAAACTTTTGTCAGGTAGTGTAAACTGCGTAAAACATGACAAAGTAGTTGACAGTTCCTTTTACTGTGACAAACCATTGATAAATGAGGAATATGCAAAGGGGAAATGAATAAAAGAATGAATGAATAAATGAAAAAAACAAATGAATAAATGCTGTATGAATTTGTAAAGTTTAGCCACTTTTCTGACAATAAATAAAATAGTTACTTTTCTTTAGTGATTGGGCTGCAAAATACACATTTATTATTCATTTTATTTTGGTAAAATAATAAATTCATTCATTTCAGATGTCAACATCTATGCCACACTGTTAAACCCAACAGTTAACTTTATCAAGTGAAATGAGTAGAGTTAACTCAAAATTTACTGAAAGTTAATTTTACTCATTTGAAACGAGTTTTGATCTCAGGGTTGAAGGTAAGGAGTTCATTAAATACCTTATTTCTTCAACTTAAATAAAGTTCACAGTACTCATATTAGCTTTTAAACTCAAATGGTTTGTAGCAATCGGTTTCCTCAAACAGTTTGAGTTGCCTTAACTTATTGGGGTTTACAGTACTCAGTTTGAGTTTGGTTTGAGTTCTCTTCATGTTTAGGGTTTTACTGTGCTCAAATTGCTTTGTTTACTCACATAGATTAAGTTAACAGTACACATTGGGCTTAGTTTTTGAACTTAAAGGGCCATGAAACCCCCTTGTTTCAGCAGGGTGTTTTCACACCTCTACTTTGGAAAAAGTCAGAAAAGTGGGCGTGTCCAGCTCTGTTTAGGGGGGAGTGTCGGAGGAAGAAAAGAGGCTTGGTGTGGGAGTGTCTATTTGGGCGCGCTGAATTTCAGAGTCAAAACACACACACACACACACACACAGTTTGGCTCTTTTATTCATGGAATTCATTCATCTCCCTCGCCACAAACAAGATATTTGATATCGAGGAACTGCTCTAAGCGTGTATTTTCATGCAATGTTTGATACCGCACGGCGAATGAGAGAAAAAAACTCAGCATTTCCCGGAAACTTAGATGCACTCGGCAGGTAGTGTCAGAAAGCCGCGTGTGTTATTCCGGTCACAAAATCCTACATGAGGTTATAGTTTGGTTTGTAAAGCTAACTTGTTTACACTCGGTGCAATAGTTTGTTCGATACGAATAAAATACGAACTGAATAAACAAAGAGCACTGGTCGCTCACTTACCAAATCTGTAGAGACAGGACAATCCACAGCAACTAGAGCCGCGTCTTTATTAAGAAAAGACTACAAGTGAATCCGGATCTCAGCATTTGCAGATGAGAACAGCTCTCAGGTAAACAATGATCCTCCTTAGACACGTAAGTTATTGTTGTCGAGCGTCGCGTACACTGTTAATCCACACGTGAGTCTGAGCTCTCACAGAGAGAAAATGAAAACAAAACATAACTGCAGCAAACTATAAAAGCAACACTTCACGGTTGTTTTGCCAACACAACATGGCGTCTCTGCCGTCTAAACACTGTGATAGTAATGAATATTAATGAAGTTGCACAATAGAGCACGCTGATTGGTTTGAACCAAGCTTTACTCATGCATTAATGCAACAGGCTGTAAGACAAAATAAGACACACTCTGGCACAGACGTCCAGTCTGCACGCTGGAATACAACGCTATTATGTCATGACCGTGACGCAGCTTCAAAAATTCGTTTCAAACCGGAAGTACGAATTTGCTTGAAATAACGCAAAAACAACCAATTTACACATTTTAGTGAAATATAGGTGTCCTAATAGTGTTTTTAGCAGTGTGGGACACATATACGACTGTCAACAGCTCAAAAAATGTGTTTTTGTGTTTCGTGACCCTTTAATTGGTTTGAGTTACCCTAACATTTGGGGTTTTACAGTGTAGTTAAATAAATGTATTTTGGTTGAAAACCTAACACAGTAATATTTATATTGTTTTCTGAAAAAAAACTATGAAGGATTTGTAAATTTCCATTCATAAATGTTTTGGCAATCATCAGTTATTAATTAAACGTTAAGTAATATCAGATTAATGTTAAATTCCAATTTCAATGTATTTAAGGTTTTTAATTCCCAGATCATACTTTTTTTGTGCACTTCATGTGTAATGCAAGATTTAAAGGAGTTTCCCATTGGTTTAAATAAGTGGTGCATCCAATAACAACATGATTTAAAACATCATAACATTTAACAAAGCATACACATATTGTGTTTGTATGTTGTCTAACATATATACAAATTACTGTTAAGAAAGTTTTAAAATTGGTTAAGCTGCAGACAGGCAGGGGTCAAACACCAGCAAATAAACAGTATAGTAGACAATCCAGAAGTGTAATCCAAAAATAGGCGAGAGGTTCAGGGCAGACAGCAAAGAATCAAACATGATAAACAGTCCGAAGTCAAAAACACTGGAAACAAGGAAAAACCACTTGCATAAGGACAGCAACAGCTTAACAATACTCAGCACATGTGTGTGGAACAGAGGGATTTAAAAAGCCCAAATAATCAATGATCACAAGTATAAAGCTGCAGTCACACTCGGCTTTTCCTACCATAGACTTCCATTCATACGCACGCGAATGCGTCAAACCGGAAACGCAGGGTCATGCGTCAAGTTTCGCAGATTGCTGCGGTGCAAAGTTCAAGCTTGGTGAACTCTGACCTGCAAAATCGCATCACTTGACTGCGTGAGACCAATCGGGGATCAAAACACAACCTCTCTGGACAGAAATTTAAAACATGGAGCAATTGCTAGCTTTTTTAATGTCTAGTAATTTTGTTTAATCCCGCCCCTTTTCGCAGCGCCACACGACAGAATATCGCATTCTCAAACTCTAATGTGACCACAGCTTTAGTTGTGTGTATGCAATCAGTCATGATCAGGAACCGGTTGTGTGTGGTGATTGGATGTTGCATTCCATAAATGGCAGATTTGTAGTCTGTAGCTGTAGTTGTAGCTGGTGATCATAACATTTACAATGAATTAAGGCACAACAAGTGTTTAGTTTGCCAATCTGATCTGAAGAAAAAACAAACTTGTCTAAAAGTTAAACATTTCTCTTCGCTGGCCAGTTATTTTTTAATGGACACTGTTCTTTTTTAAGAGCTTTCTACAAGTTTCAGTTTCAGTACCCACTAATACACGGTTTGATGTGCTGAAAATGAGACAGCGTGAAGCTCCTGATACTTTGGGACCTTTAACATTACTTAAAGTGAAGTTTCCGTCTGCAGGAAAAGTCTGAAGCTTCGAAACAAATGAGCGGCCTTTGTGAGAGCTCTCAGTGTTTCAGTGTGATTGAGTTGTTCTCTCTGCCGGAGGATTCGGAGCAGTCACAGTTCACCAGAAAGAGACTCTTTTCTCTCACACAAACCCGGAGATAAATGAGAGACCTGTTGGAGAGCAAATTAGAAAAGAAGACAGTCTGGACCACTACAGCCAAAGGCAGAGATAAGGAGAGAGGAATTCAAAGAGACGGCGAATGAGATAAAGTCGAAAAACAACACAACAACTAATTTGCCTTTGCAGAGAAATACAAATTCATAGAGGCCAATCTCTGGGGCATCCGAATTCATCCCGTATTCCTTTTGCATTTCTGCTGCTGCATAATAATGCAGGCGTAGCGAATACAGCTGTCCCCCAAGCCGTCACATAAATCTTTATTATGTCTATGGACTCAAAGTGTCAATTCGCCACGCACACCCCATACATAATACATCAAAATGTACATTAAAAGACAAGTACTTTACAAGCTCTGCTGGAATTTTCAACCATAACGGCCGTATTACCAAGAAGCTACATCAGGGTTGTGCTTACATGGCACATATCTGACACTCCGTTCCCAGAATGAAAGGTGTGTTTCCCACCATTATTTCTCCGATGCATTATGCTAAAGATTGTTTCCTAGCCGAACCAACAAAACACAGCTCAAGGGGCCGGAAAGGTAATAGGTGGTGACTCCTCGTCCAGAAATGCCTTGCGCACAAATTCATTAATATGTAAATTGGGGCGAGGCCACAATCACGACGCCTTACTGATCTTGTTATTAAATTAATTTCCTCCAAACAAGCTGCTGGCGCTGCTGAGCGAGTCAATGGAGATTCCTCTCGTCTGTGAATTTCAATGAGCCCTATCAATTTTGCATTCATCACAGCTAGCCGGTGTCACGGGGAGAACCGGGAGAACGGCACTGCGGTCTCCAGGCTGTCATCACATTCCCAACATACACACACACACACACTGCAGTCTTCAGCGCTCACATCCTTATTCGTCGCCGCGGTGGGCCATGCGAGACCCCCCGAGGCCCTGTTACCCATCTCTGTCAGTCACTCACAGATTCCTCTCACGTCTCAGTCTCACCCACTCCCAGACAGTTACTTATTTTCATCACTTCGTTGAGGGATGCTGCAGCTCTGTCTCTAAGAGCCCATTTCCAAGGCTTTTTACCTCCAATAGAGTGATAAAAGGCTGTCAGAAGGGATTCTGCGCCATGTAGAGGAAGATCAAATACCATTTAGAGCCACAGGTCTGCTAGTGGAACTGGTTGCCGGACTTTGTAATTAGTCTCCCTGCATGGTTGGTTAGCAGCATATGTTGGGTTAGGGATGCTGGAAGTTTCACACACCGCCCAGTCTGTTCATTGACTGCTTGATGTATTAATGCACACTCCAAATGGCAAGCGTTTTCTTCACATGGCTTGAGGACTGCTCATATTCTACTTCCACTTGTGGATAAAGGTAGGCTTTTAATTTGTATTCGTATCTGAAAGGTCTGCCACACTCATAAACGTTGCACACTGAGTCTGATGTGCGATTCAGAGTTGATTCAAGCAGTAAAGCTCTGCTCTATCTTTTCTTCAAAAAATTGACAAAAAAGAGAGTTCGCCTCTTTCTCAAAAAGCTCACTCACTTTCCTTTGGCAAGGTCCCTGATTTATCAGTAGATATATTTTTATGCAGGTTTTATGCAGTGGATGCCCTTTCATCCAGAACCCAGAACTTAGAGTACACTTCTTTCTCACACACACACACACTCAATTAGCCACCTTAATTCATCTAGTACTCAGATAAATTAGATGTGACCACTAAGAATGCGCGAGTGAAGGAATGTGACCACACGCAATGCTGCAGTGTTGCGTGGTACTGCACAAAATGGTCTAACACAAGAAAGACATGACCAGCAAGGGGGCAGTTATGTAACAAAATGAACATACTGAACTGATATAGCAGCGCACACACAGGGAACTGCAAAGGATTACAAAAATCGGATTCAATAAAATCTAAATAAACTTAAATAAAACAAACAAAAGCTATAACAAATTAGCCATATATATTAACAAAGCGACCAAATCCCATATTTTACATTTTTGTACAGAGAGGTCATGTTTTGATCTTTGATTGGTCTCATGAAATCACGGGATGCAATTGTGCAGGTCAGAGTTCACCAAGGTTGAACTTTGCAACAAAGCGAACTTAAGTTTCCAGTCTCTCCCATTCGCATGCGTATGAATGGAAGTCAATGGGGCAAAAAGTGCAGTGTGACCATGACTTTACACTTATGTGCATTCCTGAGCATTTTTGTGTTTTTGCCCTGTTGTGTTTCTGATCTTGGACTGTTTCCTAGTTTTTGATTGTTTGGTGCCTGCCTCGACCCGGATTTCAAATTACACTTTGAGGATTACCCGTGACATACTGTAGTTGTGTGCTCCTGTGTTAACCCCTTGCCTGTATGGCCATTCTTCAACAAAGCTGCATTTGGAACTTCCACCCCGTTGTATGCTCTTGTACGTTACAACATGAATGTAATTAACACAACATGAGGATTTTGGAATTTATCAAATTTATCAAACATGTAACAGATACAATGAGCAGGGCATTTGAAAACAATTTAATTATGGTAAAGTCTGGGATTAGAGAAGGTTCCTGAGCTGGAACTCAAACACAGGTTGCCCGAAGCATAACAACTCTCTATGTAAAAGCCCTGCCTGTGAGGTTAACGGCTTCAGCAAACAAACATGTTTCAAAATAATGATTGTCAAAAGTACAGGTGACCCTCAGGCGCTCCCGGGTGCTGTGTGTATTATAAATTAAGCCTCATCAACGGATATCAAAGTCTTGTCATCAGCATTAGAGCAACATAATCTCATTACGCAAGTTGCCTGGAAACAAATATACTTATTATGCAGAGCCATTTGTGTTTTGTTCCTGAACTTTATGCTTACAGCACTCTGGCTCTGTTTAGACATTAAAGCAAATCAGGTGGACTGTTTATTTAGGGGGCATTTTTACCCTGAAGTATAAATGTTCATTAAGATAATGAGAGAAATGCAAAAAAACCTTCCTGCATTCCTTCTTATATGCAATCTTACAATCCTTAAAAATGCAACGGGAGTGGATTTGTTTGTGAGTGATCTACTGGTAATTTGTGAATTAAAGAACATACACAGCAGATCATTTTCATAATGTGTAATGCAGCAATTTTTCTGCGACTATACATTGAGATGTGAATACAATTTCATAAGATGACTTGAATAGCTCTATTTTGAAAGAAACCGTTATTTCAGATTCACTGTAAGGACTTTGTAAACGAGTGAATCATGCATAAAAAATAAAGATGAAGAAAGAAAATTGCCAGCATAAACAAATATAATAGAGTAAAGATTAAAGTGAAGTAAAATGTTGCTTCATGGTTTTTCATAGTCAAACATCATTCAGGTACAGAAACAGTATAATTAAAAGTAACTGTACAGGCAGAGTTGTCTTGCTCATCCTCCTCACAAGTTTATTTCTTAAAGTAGAGAGTCTTTCAAAGGCATTTGCAAATTGATCCAATCCAGAAATCATTGTTTATAATGCATGAACTCAGGCTCATTCTACGTACACCTGTAAACATTTCTGAACAGTGCGAAATATGTCACAGGAAAAAGGTTTTTTTTTTTTTTGCAGTTTTTGCAGAGCCGCTGTGTATGATTTTTCAAATCTCATATTTCTCTCGTGAGTGCCATTCTTGCCTGCTGTTCTTGCATAAATCCAACAGAGGCCACTGTTGACTGACTAACTGAGTGACCATTTGACCAATAATCCCTTCCAGCAGCTTCCCTAAACCCAACCAACAGTGTTTTCAAAAGCACCAATTGACCTGATTACTCTCTTTCCCTAACCCAACCGACAGTGTTTTCAAAAGCAATGCAAAAAGAAAAGCCCTGATTTTTACCATGTTCTCAGATAGTACCACATTCTCACCCTGTTATTTACTTGTTTATTCATTTATTTATTTATTTATTTATTTATTTATTTATTTATTTATTGATGATTGATTGATTAATTGATTTATTTATTTATGTTATTTGTTTTTGTTTTGCCTGCTTTCTGGAACCATTCTCCACCAGACTTAAACCCTGTCGTTGTGGTCAACTCCTCTCTGCGTCTCAAGTACTGTACACCGACGTACGTGGCGAGCTACTGAGCAAACTGGTAACCAGTGGTGTGAAGTAACAAATTACTAATACTCTAACTACTGTAACTGAGTAGTTTTTCTCAGGAATTGTAATCCACTAAGTAGTTTTAAAGGGGAAATGAAGCACTCAGTCAGGTTTACCTTATTATTAACATTGGATTCCACTTTAATGAAAATATATTAAACAAACTCGATTAATGTAACCATTTAGCAGAAAACAGCATGTTTTGCTATAGATTTTAGACCTAGGGTACAGCCATCTTGGAATGTCGCCGTGTCTGACGTCATGGGGTTGGTTAAGTTTCGTCCGCTGAACACAAACAATTAAAGAAAAAGAGACTGTAAAGCCTAATTTAACCCAAAGCGTAAAATTGTGGATGTGCAGCCGCTGCAAACACAAGTATCAGATGTGTGTCTAATGTAAAATTATATATTTATTCTATATTCTATATATTTATTGTTTGCCCCTTTTAATTACTGCACTTTGTTTCACTCTCTTTATTACGCTGCCTGACTGTCTGTGTCTGCCTAGGTTGCCACCATGATTGTAACGGACTGAACTCAGAGACTGCACAGCCTAATTTAATCCAATGCACAAAGTTGTGGACATGCATCACAGAGCTGCTGCATATACACACATTTAAGTGTCTTCAGTAGTGTGTTTTTCCTTTGTTATTACTGTTCGTTTGATACGCTGTGGTCCACTCATGCTGCTCCAGCACTGCTTGATGAGGTGATTTACATTCAGACTAATGCAACAATTAAGATCATACATGACTTTACACTTTACCAAGTCACGTCTGTGTGGGTTATGTCAAGACATATTCCCTTATCAAGTCAATCAACTCGATCTTTCAAAATGTATGAAGGATAAAACCTGCCATAAGAAACACCGTGCCGAACTCAGTTTGGTTTGAACATGAGCTGAGGTGAGGGGGTGTAGAAGTGAAAGTGCACTTTAAAAATGTGTACTTTTACTTTCCCTTGAGTACATTTTTAGCGCAGTATTGGTACTTTTACTCCACTATTTTCCTTCAACCTGCAGTTGTCTTTTTTCTTGTCTATGGGATTAGAAACATTAGTCCTGTGATACCTAACCAATAAAATTGCACATAGAAGGTAAATTGCATCATAACGAAATATCTCAAGACATGGTCAATTTATAACTGGAGTTTGGAAGCATTAAAAGTGTCCAAGAAGATGTTCAAAATCTTTACACACATTGACCCAGAGACCGTTTAGATGCATGTCATTGAAGATAAGATGGCGGCTGTTCACTGCATGATGACTAAAATGGCCTTAAACAACCAGCAGGTACAGGATGTCAACATGATGTCAGATTGACGTTGTACCCCAAAGTCATTGGGACGTTGCATTTTGTTTTTAAATGAAAATCTGGGTGACGTCTGAACCCAACTTCAGGCCGACATCAATATCCAACTTCCAACCTAAAATCAACCAAATATTAACGTCTAATAATGTTACAGCTTGACGTGTGGACGTTACTACTATGTCGTCTATCAGATGTTGGATTTTGGTTGCCATACCTGACAAATAACTGTCAGTATTGATGTCAATATGACTTAAGTTTATGACTTGACGTTAGATTTTGGTCGCTTTCCAACACAACCTAAAATTAACCTAATATCAATGTCATTTGACATTGTACATCATTTGACTAAATAACATTGTCCTTAGACACTAGCTAGACCTTGAATTTTGGTCACCTGATCTAAATTGGTCATAATTTAAATTTAACCTAATATTAACGTCTTATGATGCTGTGTGCTTGCTGGGCAATAACTAAATGCACTACAGAATGTTACATTTTGCACACATCCAAAAATTTCATGTAAATGCATCAGCTTTTTACAGCATAATACTCACTACTAACAACTCAATTACTTTTGAAAGGGCTACTTTTCACTCATACTTTGAGTAATATTCACTACAGATCCTTTTACTCTATTTGCACTATATTTTGAGGCAAGTAATGGTACTTTTACTCAAGTAGGACTTTTCAGTACTCTTTCCACCACTGCTGAAAACAACAGAAAAGTCGTCAAGTTAAGCGTTCTGCCAGTAACACGAAAAGAAACAGCCATCGGTGACATCATACCACCCTGTATTGTTCATTTTAAAGATAAAATGCTATATGGACAGACGAACCTGGACTGTGTATTTGTTGGACATTCTCTCAATGGAACTCTCAACTTTCTGTATACATGGTCCTAATGTAAAAACTGTCAGTATATGGCATTAAGCTTTTGGTGTTGTGTCATTCTTTTTTAAGTCTTTATAGAATTTCTTTATAAAATTATTTGATTTGTTTATTTATTTATTAATAAATAAATAATTGTTATTTTACATTTTTTTATTAATCTTTTGAACTCTACCAGAGGTGGGATGGGCAGGAGAGGGCTTTAAATTTGCTCTTGTTTATTTATTTATTTATTTATTTTATTTTTTATATTGTTTCCGGAAAAACTCAATAAACAGTTGTTAACAACAACAATAACAACAACAAAAATATATAAAATGCTGCTATACGTTCCTCTGGCTACATAATTTGCACTCTCCTGAAATGTATACAGAGGTACATTTTCACAATGAGCCTGTGTTGGCCATTTTTGAACTGATATTGTGATGTGTAGAATTTTTGTCCATACTATAATAATAGAGTCTAGAATCCACTTTGAACACTATCAAAGTAGTGATTAAAAGAGAATGAATGCTGTCAATAGGGACTAAAATGTAAAATAAGGTATAGATAGACATTCTTTACGGATAAATTATTACACAAATGTATCTTTGTAAATGTTTTGTACATTTTATTCTGAGGTTATACTGATTTCAATAGTTTGAACAACATCCTTTTTTTCTAAATATCTTCATTTGTGTTTTATAAAGGTCATAATGGTTTGGAAGGGATATGAAACAGTAATTTCTTTCAGAGCCTATTATGTACAGCGGAAATTGTTTCTTTTGATTATTTTCCTTTTTTAGGCCAACTGTTAATGCCCACTAAAGCAATGACCCAGCATAAGTGCCAGTGAACCAGCTGCAATAGCAATGAATCATCAGTACTACTGGGTTTAAGTGCCCCTATTATACCATAAAAAAAACATTTAGAAGGTTTTTTTACATAAGTCTTACATACATTTAAGGTCTAAAAATGCTTACATTTTTTCATAATACACATTTTACATTGACTAACTTCTCATTTCTTTCTAAACTCCTCCCTTCTGAAAGTTTACAGAGCTCTGATTGGTCAGATGGCCTAGTTTGTTATGATTGGATGACCATTTACAGCAGGAGACAATAACTTTATATGTTCTGCACTATGATCTAGACTTTAGCACAGTGCATCAATGGTAAAAATTTGAAAAAGCATAATAGGGGCACTTTAAGTCAGTTAATTAATATTCAATAGCACTCTATTATTAAAATATTTATAAGCTAAGCTGTTAAGATTTTAATATTTCCCAAAATGGAATAAGCATTGTTCTCCACTGGCTGCATGCTAATCGTTACTGTCTTCATTTACACTGTAAGAAGCTATTAGTTTGCTTCAATTAAAAAAGTGAACCCCTTGCTTTTAAAGTGTTTAGTTGACTTAAAAAATGAGGGTTAAACTTTAATATAATGGCCCATTAGTTAATGTAAGTAAATAAATTATGTGCACAATCAAGTCAACTTAAGTCAATCAAGTTAACTCACTTTCAACCCAGATTCTTAATGGATGGCTACCCCTGTATACATTTCTAGAGAGTGTGAAATGTCCCAGGAGCTATGTTTTTTGCAGTTTTTGTTTTCACAAATCCACCAGAGGTCGCTGTGTACACTTTTTGAGATCTCAAGTTTCCCGCTAGAGTGACATTCGCGGCTGCCGTTCTCGTGTAAATCCACCAGAGAGCGCTGACTGACCGACTGACCAACTGATCCCCTCACACACTCCCTTACCTAAACCTTACCAATATTATTTTTCAAAAGAAAGTGTTTTCAGAAAAGTTTCCTGATTTTTACCATGTTTTCAGATCTTACCATGTTCTCACCCTGTTATTTACTTGTTTGTTTTGTTTTTGCCTTTTGTTTTTGTCTTAAACGCTTTCTGGAACCGTTCTTCACTGGTCTCAAACCCCGTCATCGTGGTCAATTCTGCCTCCTAAGTCCATTAGCGTAAGTGGTGAGCGACAGTGAAATCTGGTAACAGCGGAAAAGCTTTCCACACGAAAGTAAGTGTTCAGCTTGTAGTGTGAAAACAAACAGAAACCGTCATCGGCATTATACCTCCCCGTAGCGTTTGTTTGAAAGATAAAATGCAGTCATACATATTTCTGGCTACATAACTCAAGCTCTCCAAAAATGTATATGGTGGTATCATGTATTCACAATGAGCCTATGTTGCTTTCTTTTTACTCACTTTTTTTTCAAGAGTTCACACTTAGATGATGATTGTTAAATAAAGCATGTTTGGCATGCTGTCCCAGAGTCTCAGAAGATCCTCGAGCCCAGGGCTTCCTCCCGTTTCATTGGGAGAAAGGGGAGTCTGAGCTCAGGTAGGCCTCGAGAGCTCACCTGCATTCATTCATTCGTTAATTTTCTATCGGCTTAAGCTGCGGTCACACTTGACTTTTCTCCCCATAGACTTCCATTCATACGCACACGAATGCGTCAGACCGGAAACGTAGGGTCATGCGTCAAATTTTGCAGGTTGCTGTGGTGCAAAGTTCAAGCTTGGTGAAATCTGACCTGCAAAATTGCATCACTTGACTGCGTGAGATCATCGAGGATCAAAATAGATCTCTGTGGACAGACATTTATAACGGAGTAATCGCTTGCTTTTTTAAATGTCTAATAAGCTTGTTTAATCCTGCCCCTTTTCGCATCGCCGCATGACAGAATATTGCATGCTCAAACTCTAATGCGACCGCAGCTTTAATCTTTTGCTTTTAGGGGTTGCCACAGTAGAATAAACCCCTAACTATTCCAGCAAATGTTTTACACAGCAGATTCTGTCCTTATCCTCGCTCTAATATATTACGGCCAATTTAGTCTGTTCACTTCACTTATAGCGCATGTCTTTGGACTGTGGGGGAAACTGGAGCACCCGGAGGAAACAGGGAGAACATGCAGACTCCACACAGAAATGCCAACTGGCCCAGCTGGGGCTTGAACCAGCAACCTTCATGCTGTAAGTCAACAGTGCTGACAACTAAGACAACTGCCGCCTCACCCTGAAATATGCTAGGAAAAAGTAGTCAAGATGGATGGATTCTTCAAGATGAAGATAACTAAGGTAAGGAAATCCGCTTATTTATGTGTGTTTTGGATTCATCTGATTGGTAAATAATATGATAGCTAATGTGGGACCAGCCATGGTCAATCATAAACACGTACTCCTCCCGAAATTAGTTTAGAAATAAAGTTCACAAAGTAAAGTCAACTTGATGCTTTTAAGTCACAGGTTTAAAATAAAGTCCACTTTTACACTTATAAACCACTTTTTAGAGTGTACTGCGAGTGCTATGGAGCTTGAAAGTGGCCACATCCGTATATGTGACATTAGGAGATTTTTGTGTCACGTATGTGTGACATGGCCATTGCTCTGCTTCCCGTGTTTGCCTTCAGGTGACCTTGGACAAGCGGTTGGTCTGGGACAGTTGATGCACAGTTTGCAATCGTTAGAGCAATTACAACAAAAACACAAGGCCACAGGGAGCAATTACACACTCACTGTTTACTCGCCCATGCTAGAGGCCAACAGGATCGAGGGACTGCTGAGAGGTAGAACGGAGGAGAGGAGATGAAATCCAGCGAAAGGGCAATGAAAGAACAGAGGCGATAGGGCACAGGAAGAGAATAGAGAGGGCAGACAAGACGAGTGAGGGAAAACATTTTGCTTGGGGGCAGAAAACTTAGGGGAAATTCACTGGAGAGGATCTGATGTCTGGAGGAAACACGATACTCACGTTTGGTCCCACTGAAAAGCCAGATTAAAAGGCACTTTACGCTGTACGTTGTAACCCAATTATTCCCAGGTTATTTCCATGAAAGAGAAGCAGAAGCCCATGTATAAATTACACTCTCAGAAAAAAGTACAAAGCTATCACTAGGGTAGAATTACTGATATTATAGTAGATTTCACTTCAAATGACTTTTGAAAGGCCAACAATACAGCTTTTATTCTCATGCAAATGAGTTGGTAATAAATTACTTGAAGGGGCTGTTCATAAGACTGTCGTAAAACCATTATAATCATGACATGACATGACATATGTCATGAATATTTAGGAGATTTTCTACAATGTATTTAACATTTCAGAATTTTTCCTGGAAAAAAAAAAAAAAAAAAAAACAGTTACACCTCCGTTCTAAAGGACCGGTAAATGCTGAACAATTTTGATGAAAATATATGAAGAAACACTTTTGCATGCCGAGATGTACATAGTATGTGTTTGTGCTGGTGCTCACTAAAGCACTTCTTCACGTGCACATGCGTCAAGCAACTGAACTACAGCTTGAAGGTAAACAAACATCGGTTTATCATAAGCATTTTAAGATGAACATAGAGCAGAGATCAACATAGAAGGAACATAGACATGTAATCTTACTAACATCTAGCAGCTAAATGATTAGTTACATTACACCACTGCTATTAAGTATCATTTGCTCAGTTATGTCTTTTTTAAATGCAAAGGACACGTTGTTTGAGATGTCATTGTTATGGCAACGTGAAATAACCAAATACATCATGACCTGTCTTTGTCATTGTCGTGATAACTTGACATTATCAAGACATCATAAAGTGGCATAAATCTGTCAAAAACATGATTGTCATGAGGCCATTATAATTGTGTTATTGAATGTTAACAGTATCATTCATTTATGTCTTGATCTCAAATTTAAGGGTAAAAAATGTATTTGTCATTAAAATTTCACTCAATGTTATAAAAAATTAGTGATGTTTGTAAATTCATTTTGTTTGCAGAAAAATATTCACGACACAATTATAATACCCTCATGACCAGTGTTGGGGAAAGTTACTTTTGAAAAGTACTGCATTGCAATATTTTGAGTTACTCCTCCATTTTCTTTCATGGAAAGTAATGTGTTATATTATTTTTAAGTTGCTTTTGCATTACTTTTCCTTACTTGGCTGAAGTTTGATTACTTTCAGAATTTGCATGGTGTTTTTTAACCTTTTTTTTATAGATAAACTCTGAATTTAACAACCACCTATATAAGTACACCTTCATTTTCCTTTAAACGAAATGTAGGAAAAATTATATTCTGATAACTTTCTGGGCCCAGAGCTATACATGCTGTATACAGATTAATGAAAGCATGTAATGCCTTTGCTACCTTTGTATGTTTTGTGTTATTAGTTAAGTAAATTCACTGTCCACTGAGATAAAGACTGCAATAAAGCCTAAGACTAGCATAAAATTATTTTTTAAGGCAAAAAACTATTTTAAACCTTTAGAATGCTTAATAACAAAATGAATAGCTGTTTTGTTTCTGGTGGCGCAGTGGGTAGTGCTGTCGCCTCACTGCAAAAAGGTTGCTGGTTCGAGTTTCGGCTGTGTCAGTTGCCGCTTCTGTGTGGAGTTTGCATGTTCTTCCTGCGTTCGCGTGGGTTTCCTCCGGGTGCAACAGTCTACAGTCTACAGCCTAAAAACATCCATGTACAATAGACTGTAAAATATATGGACGTAGTATCTGTGACGTCACCCTTAGGTTTCTGAAGAGCACAAATGAAGCTAAAAGTAGGCGCAGCCAACTGTTACCATTTTGTTCGTGCGTCATCGCACCCATGGCAGAATACCAAACAAGGGCAAAGAGGTGGAGAGTGAGCGGAGCATTTTGCTTGGACCTGGCAGACAGACTTTACTTTGGGAGAAACGCTTAATACTTTAATACCTGCGACTCGTTTGTGTTCTGACCACATGTGCTTGGCTGTACACTATATCAATGAAGTGTTTAGACTTTTAAAAACACTGCTGTAATACACAGAGCCACTAAACATTGTTCTTATGACGTTTTTAACTGGAGGAAAACGTGAAATACGTCCAAAAACACTTCAATTATAGTCTGTGTTAGTAAATGCAAGACTATTGATGAAATCCATGCATAATACTGTATGACAAAGCTTCAGATGACTCTTGTTCTAGATGTTCTAGAGCCTACAGCTAATCAAACTGTCAGATTCTGCTGGGCATTACAGCTCTAAAGAACATTATAAATGATAAATGATCTTAAATAAAACAAATACATTTATAGAGATGTTATATAAGTAATTTCATTCACCAGGGAAATGGAGGCCACGTGAATGATTTGTGAGCACAATTAAGTGCACATAGCATGCCACGTCGTCTGATAATTGTAGGAAATAATCCCAAAAGCCAATTGACTGTGTAAAGAAACATTAACCAACACAAAAATACGATGTATATGCCGAGTTCGTCAGCTATTTAGCCATAATCAGCTGATGTCACAAGACAGCAAGACCTAGCTGTCACTCAAGTGGCCACGCCCTTAATTATGCAGACTTAATATAACTTAATAAAAACAAAACGGATGAGTTATTAAAAAAATCACCCCCTCACTGTTGTCATGAAGGTTAATCATGGCTATATGCACCAAAGCCATCTTTTGTACCAGGCTGTGAGCATGTTTTTATCAGCTGTAAAAATGGCCAATTTCCCATTGCAATAAGAAATGACCTGGGCTGCGTCCGAAACTGTCTACTACTCAGTAGGTACTGTATTTGAATTTAAATTAGAAAATTTCGTTCTATACAGTATGAACGTGAAAAGTATGAATGGAATTCGGACATACTACATTCGCCATTTTGTCATGGTCACGTGACCTATCTGCATCAATTGCATCGCTTTACTCCCATTCATGAATTCGTTTGAGGGGCATCATGGGATAGCGCAGCGTGCATGGGATGCGCACTCTAGAATCTCACAGGAAGTAGTAAGTCATCCGGGTACTTCTCGCATACTGATTTTCGAATTCTATGAATTCGGACATACTACTCGGCCCGCATACTGATTTTAGCGTACTATATAGTATGGAAGTATGCGGTTTCGGACGCAGCCCTGGACTTCCTGGAGCCAGCCCCCTCAAGGCGAGTCGATGAATTTGCAGTTTTGGTTACTTACATATTGGCTTCCCGAGGGAGAGCGGGAGGTGCCACTTGTGCAATACAGGTGAATTGGGTAAGCTAAAAATTGTCATTAGTGTATGAGTGTGAATGGGTGTGTACGCATGTTGCCCAGAGATGGGTTGCAGCTGGAAGGGCATCCGCTGCGTTAAGCGTACTGGAAAAGTTGGCGGTTCATTCCGCTGTGGCGACCCTGGATTAATAAAGTGACTAAGCCAAAAAGAAAATGAATGAATGAATGCTTCTGTTTCTCACTGTCTGTAGTGATGATGGGCGATTCGCGAATGAATCATTTGTTTTTAACTGGATCTTCTAAGTGAACCAGTCAAACCAGTTCATTAAATTTAATAGAGTGTTAATGAAACAGTTCACGTCTTCAGTACTAACAAACAAGATACCCCCTCTGACTTGAAATGCAGCTGACACCCTTCCAGCTGCAACCCATTACTGGGAAACACCCATACACTCTCATTCCAACACATACACTACAAACAATTTAGCTTACCCAATTCACCTGTGGGGGAAATCGGAGCACCTGAAGGAAATCAATGCAAACACGGGGAGAACCTGCAAACTCCACATAGAAATGCCAATTTTATTATATTCCACTGTAAAAAAGCAGATTCAAGCACATATGGCTGGAAACAAAATAATAGAAGCAGGTGTTACACAAGGTTTAATATTATAGAAGAAAAATAAAGCTGCAGCCAACAATACAGCTACAGCAGACTATTATTAAACTTGTAAAACTGATTTGACTCCAGCCAAAAAAGCAACTCAAACTATTATTATAATAAATAAATAAATTCAACAATCATAGAACTTGATTCTGACAGGGAGCCGAGACACAAAGAGAACTACAACAAGATGTAAATATGGGGGTGATGTTGACATCTAGAAATCTGTTTATTTTAATATTTATATATAAATTTGTAATATGTGCAAATAAATATGGTTATTTAAGTCAAATAAAAGTTGTTATTATTGAAAACATTTTAAATAGTCTACAACATTCTAGATAGCGCTGGTACATACTGACAATAGCACCAACTGCCCCTCTACACAACTGAGGCCAGAGTTCAACACACTCAATCAGCGCTTCAATAACCTTGTTCGACTAAGTGTTAACAATTTGTCCACTACTACTGACAGCCATGTTAATTGCACATCTTTCCCTCTCCTACTAATCTGAACATTCCATTTAAATGCAATTGAAACTTGTTTAATAAGACTCTTGCATTACCCTGTGATTAATAAATAAAGACATGAGATAATTAAGAACAAGAGTCCAATCAAACATAAAACAATAAAGTCATTAATTCATAAATCCAATGGTAAATGTGATAAAAGGGATACAACTTTCACTCCAGCTTGCTATTTTTGCTAATAAAGGAATAGTTCACCCAAAAATATAAATTTTGCCATCATTTAATCACCATTCACTTCTCACAAACCTGTTTGAGGTCCTGCTTCTTCTTCTTGAACACAAAATGTGGTGTTTTGAAAAATGGTAACCATTGATTTCCATACACTACTTGACAAAGGTCTTGTCACCTACCCAAGATTTAGGAACAACAAATAATAACGTGACTTCTGGTTGATCATTTGGTATCAGAAGTAATTTTTTATGAAAGGCACAGGCCTCTAGATTATGATTATTTTACCAAAATGAAATATGATCAAGCCTTGTTTTTTTATTTATTTAATTAGGACAGTAAGGTCTGACTTTCCTTAGACAAAAGTCTTGTCACTGAAATAATGTATAGTATAAAATATAAAGTCATGGTGCAGTGGGAAAAGTCATATTGTGTATGACTCCCATGAGCTTTAAGGACTGCATCCATACATCTCTGCAATGACTTAAATAGCTTATTAATAAAGTGGATTGGATTGGAATCTGGATTGGCAAAGAAAGCATTCTTGCAGGACTCATTCAGCTTCAATGCCTTCTCCTTCATCTTACACCAGACACACTCAATAATGTTTATGTCTGGTGACTGGGCTGGCCAAACCTGGAGCACCATGACCTTTTTTTTAGGAACTTTGGTGTGGAGGCTGAAGAATGAGAAGGAGCCCTATCCTGCTGATAATTTTGCCCTTTCTTTGGTTTTGAACCACCTGAGAGTGAGTAAATAATCAGAGTTTACTCTACTGTAAATATTGTAATGTGCTTATAAACCATAAGTTCATAACCAGGCACTAAGATGGAAAAGTTTCCCAGTAACGACGAATTTACAAATTGCAAATCTTACACTAATCTACTGCACTCCATTATGTCGTGCTCTGTTAAAGTGACACAATGGCTTAAAAGTCACATTTTCAGGCTGGTCTGCCTCAGTGGTCTAAAAACACTTGTCAATGTCAAAATGATTTAAAAGACCAATTACACTTGAAGAAGGCAGAGGGTTTACGGTTCGCAGAAATGGAACAGAAATCCAGTCAAAGCATTAGTTTTAATGTTAAAAAAGCATGAGGTAAGACTAAAGTAGCAAGCCCTTCATTTACGAAGGTCGTTTTACTATAGTACTATAATAACAGTGATATCCAGTAATACAACTACCCAACTTCAAATTGCATTGTTTGGATTTGAAACTGTAATCATAGGCATAGGTAACACTGTGGTGCATTATGTAGCACAATCGCCTCATAGCAGGAAGGTCGCTGGTTTGAGCCTCAGCTGGTTTAGTTTGCATTTCTGTGTGGAGTTTGCATGTCTTGGTTTCCTCCGGGTGCTCCGGTTTCCCTCGCAGTCCAAAGACATGTGGTATAGGTGAATTGGATGAGCTAATTTGTCTGTAGTGTATGTGTTTGAATGAGAGTGTATGGATGTTTCCCAGTGATGGGTTGCAGCTGGAAGGGCATCCACTGCATAAAAAATTATCGTCACCTTAGAATTATAAGGTTCTATCTAACATTTTTGTTAAAATTGAGTTATTGACATATTAAATGACAACTTATTTACAATACGTGATGCTTTTATATGTTGTTTACATTTTAAGAGTTTTTATTTAAAAACAAATGTTATGCATATACTGTTTGCTATATGGAATGCAAAAACTTTGAAGCGCAATATCTCAAAATCATTCAGAAAACCTTATAATTGCAAGGTGACGATAGGCTGGATAAGTTAGTACCTGATAAGACGTGTTAGTACGTGATTTGTGTAATTCCTAACTGAATGTGACAAGACAAGAACCCTTTCACATTTCCAACATAGTATATTAAATACAAGTGAATGTGTGCAAGTAGGTAAAACTATACTACACCTAGAATTTCTTATATCATTCTATTTCTTTACTAGTAACTTACATAGTTGAAAGATGTGATTACGTCCTTGGTGAGAACACAAGAAAACAGTGCTGATAAAGCACTTCAATGTCTCACTATCGCAGTAATACCATTAAAGTCTTAAGGTTTATTCACAACAGGAAAGCCTGTTAGTTGCCCATTTTCATCTTCATCTTGTTCATTGCCTTTTTTATAGTGCTTGACATGGATGGATGAACCAGAATTAAAAGCCTAAGTCATATTTTAAATAGTGGAACATTCCAGAAAATCAGTAGAGGTACTGTATAATGCCGGTGTGAATTATAGTTAAAATAAAACTGATTCAGATGAGATTGGTATAAATGTCACAGTTGAAGTTCAGTTTAATTGAGTTCAGTTTGCAGTTCAGTGGTGTTTGCTTTCACACAACGATGAGAACTGAAATTGTAAACCATGCATATGCCAAAATCAGCCAGGTGGACAATGAAAGCCATGCAACTGTGGAGAAAAAATGTATATAATCCAGTTCCAAATTAACAATACAAGTTATATTCTTTGGTTTTTAAAAATGTAATTTCATTCAAAACTCTAAACAGTCCAGGTATGAGAGACATTAAACCTGAGCATTGGTAGATTCTATCGTGATGCAAACAAGGTCTCAACAACGATGCCTTTGTCTTTATGGAAACCATTGAGGCCAAAGAAAATCTTTTGTTGATTAGATTTGGGTGGGTGAAACTTGTATCTGGATGGGTTCTTTCACCTATCTATATTACTTGTAGTAAACTTACAACATATAAATTATGTGTGGTTGAGGCAGCCAAATATGGACCAGCTTCCGGTTAGGAGAATCAGGAGAGCAGAAGGATTGAAATTTAGATATTTATTTTCTCCAATATATGCACCCGCTAATGTCTGTAGTATGAATAATGGTCAACAAAGAAAGGAGGAAATATAGAAACAATTACAAATTATTATTAGTAACTGAAATTAAATTCCATTAGCATTGACTGACACAATACACTGCACCGATAGCATTTATCATCAAATAAGGATATTTAACTTAAATATATTAAACAGTACTATCTGTACTCAGGGCGAAGCAGTGGCGCAGTAGGTGGTGCTGTTGCTTCACAGCAAGAAGGTCGCTGGGTCGCTGGTTCAAGCCTTGGCTCAGTTGGCGTTTCTGTGTGGAGTTTGCATGTTCTCCCTGCGTTTAAGTGGGTTTTCTCCGGATGCTCCGGTTTCCCCCACAGTCCAAAGATATGCGGTACAGGTGAATTGGGTAGGCCTAATTGTCCGTAGTGTATGAGTGTGTGTGTGAATGTGAGTGTGGATGTCTCCCAGAGATGGGTTGTGGCTGGAAGGGCATCCGCTGCGTAAAAACTTGCTGGATAAGTTGGCATTTCATTCCACTGTAGCGACCCCGGATTAATAAAGGGACTAAGCCGACAAGAAAATGAATGAATGAATCTGTACTCAATGTGACAGTATAGCTAACAATAAAAATTGAAGTAATATTTGGTTGGATACGCAAACACAACAAATCAGCCGTCTATAATGATTACTTAAAGCTCTGGCATAATGAGGATTCAGCAGAATTTTTGCTCTGATTGCGACCGCAAATAACCAATTAGGTGAAATTCTACGGGTAATATAAACATCAGAAAGAGCAACGGCATGTATGTTGTGTAATTATTAAACATCTCATGGTTCCAACTTACTTGTATTACAGTATATGAACACATTACAGACATAACATCAGCATATGCATTCAAAGAACATAGAATCACCAAGCGGCGACACTCTAGTGTGATTTGGGAAAGAGCCACCAGATTGCACGGCGGCCATTTTGGAATGAAAATTCCAATAGAACAACTGCATATTATAAGTCTGTAAAATAAACTGTTAAAAGTGCTGATTATTGTGATAGTAAGTGTTGTATTGTCGTCTTTCAGGTTGTATCTCAGCTTTAATGTGCTTTTTAAATAAATAAATAAAAAACAAAGCAGCTGCTTGCCAGATCCATTCATTTATTTTCTTGTCGGCTTAGTCCCTTTATTAATCCAGGGTCGCCACAGCGGAATGAACCACCAACTTATCCAGCAAGTTTTTACGCAGCAGATGCCCTTCCAGCCGCAACCCATCTCTGGGAAGCATTCACACACACACTCATACACTACGGACAATTTAGCTAACCCAATTTACCTGTACCGCATGTCTTTGGACTGTGGGGGAAACCGGAACACCTGGAGGAAACCCATGCGAAGGCAGGGATAACATGCAAACTTCACACAGAAGCACCAATTGAGCCGAGGTTCGAACTAGCAACCCAGCGACCTTCTTGCTGTGAGGTGACAGCACTACCTACTGCGCCACTGCCTCATTTCTTATATATATATATATATATATATATATTCCAATGGACAGCCAATCGCTTTCATTCCAAAATGACGGAATCCGGGGCTGTTGCAATTAACGTTCTATTGAGTGTCGCCTCTTGGTGATTCCAAGCTCTTTGACGCAATGATGGGAAGTTTCTCAATATGCGTTCTTGTTGATACTTGCGTTTTGTGTCCTCATGAAAAGTCATCAATTGTCGGCAAAGTACTATTCCACTTTAAAGCTCACATCTTGCCAAGTAGAGATAAAATTCCCACATGTGTACTTGCTATGCCCCTTTGGCCTAAGATGCTTCGAGAGGTGACTTGTGCGAACTTGCGAAGCACAGGTATCCCAGAATGCATTGCAGCTAAACCAGCAAACGCTAATGGAAAACCTGCACAGTTTCAAAAATACTCCTTTACTGTGTCACAAAATAAAAGTTTAACAGTTTTTCAGGCGTTAATGTAGTTTTTTAAAATTCGAATCGGCAGTTTATTCACAAAGATAACGCGTCTTTGGTGATGTGCCTCAGCTTATGCAGACTTTGACCCCCAGCCTGCCAGCGCAAGCTTCATCATCCCCTCCCCCGCCGAGAGCAGCTTTACTTTGGCCAGTCCATCACGGATGTACCGCTGGATCTCATTCATCACTCCATTGTAGTTAAAACATGATATTTAATACATTTTTTGTATATTTAACGGACAGTTTTTGGTCTTTTAATTCTATTATTTGTTCTCAGGTGTATTATTTTGGCAGTATTATTTTGTTACCTTTTATAATTGTCTTTAATTATTTTATTTTGTCGTGTTTACGCAGTTGCTTGACGTTATATATATTTCTTATTGTGTATGTCTTGTACTTTACACTTGTATAATGTTCATTGTAGTTTATTAAATCTAATAATCAAAGACAAGAGTCTGTGTATAATAACCCATTTCACTTCACATTTATAGTGATTTATATTTACATGTTCTTAAAACAAAAATGTAGATTTATTATATCAATATAATATTAATTACAGGGCCGTGCTTCATATAATTCAATAATTTTATTGTTAATGTGCCGTGAGATCGATGAATCCATGGTGAGGTAAGTGACGTTATAAAGTACACTGCTGTTCCATTTGAAAAAGTACCCCACTTGTGTCCTCGCAACCTCGGGAGTTCATTCTTCCAAGTCTGAACTAGGCAAGTCTGAACTGTGCGTTGTTGGTATTGAGAAACCGCCATGGAGAACAGGTCCCACCAACAATTGACCTCTTATAAACATGAAACAAACTTTAGTTCCTAGTTCTTTAGATAGGATTTTAGTTTTTTAGATAGGACTCTTGTAGACTCTAAGACACTTAGGCCCCGTTTACACTAGTGCGTTTTTATTGTAAAACGGCGCTTTAGATCAAAAACGATCCACGTCCACACTAGCGTTTCAACTAGTGTTTCTGAACATCTCCGTCCACACTACGCCACCAACAACGTATAAAGCGTGACCATTCGCACACTCTGGGCATGCGCGTTCTAGTATAAACAGAAAGCATGTGTCACGCTCGGCATTTGGTTATTGTTAGTCAACAAACGCCGGTTGAACATTGAACGCAATGGCAAAGAAAGCAAGAGAGGTATTTTTGTGGACAGACGACGAGGTCGAGTCTTTACTAAATGGTACAAATGAATAACTACACAATGAAACAGACAATAGTGCAAACAACGCTCCCATTTCTGTGTCCATGTTGTTGTTTACAGTGAAGGCTGATCTGCTGTCTTCCAGCAGCGTTCAAGCCATGTGTTATAGTCATGTGATAGGGGCTTGACAAATAAGGATACGCAATGATACAAAAGCCCCAATCAGGTAACGAATTTCAGCAGCCCCACCTCTGTTTTCAGATGTCTCTGTTTTCCCTCATCCACACTGAGATGGAGCAGCAGCATTTTAGAATGAAAACGGCCTCTCCAGCGATTCCAAAACGCTCCGTTTTCGGCGCTTGAAAACTCCGGCGTAGTGTGGACGGATGGCGTAACTGTAGCAAAACTTATGAAAAATGCATTAGTGTAAACGGGGCCTTAGTTAGACTCTAAGAGACCCTTGTGAACTCATGCAGACTCTGATAGACGTCTTGAAGATGACTGCAGAACAACCAACACATAAAGAATTTTGCTAGAAAGAGTCTTTTGGTTTGGGTTCTGAAATGGCCTACACAACCGTCATCTGTGCTGGCCTATGAACCACCACTGACAAACTTGTCTTGGAGTAATGAGGGACTGTTCACATATCGCAAATAGAGTGTGAAGTGGTTGTGAAATATTTATACACATTTCAGTTATAACAGTAGACTAGTTAACAGCTAAACACCACAACACATTTGGTCACACTTTATTGTGATGGTTTGTTTGTTAAATTTAAGTTACATTGCATCTACATGCCAACTAATTCTCATTAGATTATAAGTAGACTGTTAAGTTGGGGTTAGAGTTGGGGTTAGAGTTGACATGTCCTTGCAAAGTTTCTTATAGTCAGTTAAGTGTGAGTTGAAGGAGCAGTTATCAATAGATATTATGCAGACAGTTTGCTAATATTCAAATGGACAATCAAAATAAATTGTTACCCATGTTTTTCTATTATCCACAAATGAAACTTGTATCAGAGCTAGAGCATAGTCTGGAGTTGTCTAGTTGGACGCCACTGGTGCACAACTCAATCTATCAAACAATTTAAAAGGTGCAGGGCCTACTGTAAATGTGCTAAAACAAGGTCTGATCATATTCAAACTGTACCAGAGTTCAGCTTGACCACTA
Source organism: Danio rerio (assembly GCF_052040795.2). Classification (NCBI taxonomy): domain Eukaryota; kingdom Metazoa; phylum Chordata; class Actinopteri; order Cypriniformes; family Danionidae; genus Danio; species Danio rerio. Next base: position 57,595,644 of record NC_141023.1, read on the forward strand.
TTTGTCGAGAGTATAAATTGCTGTATTCACACCTCCCCATATCTGCACCAGATGGGGACACAAGCTTGAGTTCGAGTTCAATTCAATCGACCAATATAGACAGGCGTAAAAACTCCCATACAAAACAAATGTGGGAAAACTGTTAGAATGTAATGGTGTCCGTACCACTATAGTTCATTTTATCTCATACTATCCAGTGCTTTTTTCCAGATAGGTTTCAATCAGACCTCACTGTTTTCATGCTCTTTCCTATCTGTCATCACAGATACTGTCCTGACCAGACCTATGGTTTTCTGCTGGAAGATGCAGAGATGGACGAGGTCGGCTCTCTCACTGGTGACAGAAGATGTACAACCGCTCAATCTAATTTCTGAAAGGACACAAGACTTTCTGCTGCAATCACAGGCTTTAAATCCATCTCTCCGTCCTGACCTTTCCTGTACCGCACTGAAGGAGAAGAGGGGGGCGATGGAGGGGATTAGCAATTGCCTGGAAAAGCTTCATTTTCCAGTTTCAGCATTTGAAACAACTGAATATGCCACTGTACCTCTTCGAGAATGTAGTAGAACCTCAGAATGCTATTTCCATGAATACAGAAGTGCTCCCACTGAGCACATAAACTCTGAGAAACTTCCCCCAAAAAGCATTTCAATCAACATCACGAATGGCTCTTTAATTATTCATTAACATTCATTGGCAACTCGGCTAGAGTTACTGTGGACACCTGCGGCAGAGAAGCTCCTGTCCGATTCCTGATTGGGGTGTGTGGATAGAGAAATGGGGAAGGAAAGAGAGAGTAAGAGGACTCTGTGAAACGAAGACTCATTCTGGAGGGCAGAGACCCTTAGTGGCCATACATCAGCTCGGAACAAAATAAAAGATTTAGCATTCTGTCCTACTTACCATCAAACATCCTGGCATTCCCTTGTTATTTTAACAGCTCCCGGTTCAATTTTTAATGCAGGCATATGCTTATGCTAAAACCTCACCCTGCTGCTTTCCCTCACTCTCAAGTTCCTCCTCGTCCCTTCAAAGACAACAACATTCCCATCAATTCAACAGAACTGAGATTAAAAAAAAAAAGGATTTGGGGACACAAGACATGCAAATATAATGAAGTGACATGACTACAAAAAACACTTCTTGTCGTGAAGGTTAAAATATTAATAAAACAGCAGCAGACTTCTATATTGTGTTATTTTAGGTTCCTCAAACAGTTCAGGGTGATGCAAGTAAAGCCAAGGCCATGGGTTTGATTTCTCAGAAATAGATAAAATGTTTACCTACAGGTCTCTCAGAGTAACAGTGCTTGTCAAATGGATGAATTTAAATGTATGAGGGACTCTTGACATAAGAAGAAGAGAAACTCTCCCAAAAGGTGAAATGCTTTGATGTGATGAAAGCTCTGGCACTCAGATTGATTCATACCTCACATTTCTAAAGGAAACATTTTTAGAAATTTGACAGTAGATGGAAGAATCACCATGAACCCATTTTAACACTGTAATAAGATGAATTCCGGTTAGAAAATGGAATTTTCAACTAAAAAAAAAATTAATAAATAAAAATAACATTTCATATTATTAGTTTTGCAGTTTTCATTTTGCTGGATTTTTCTCAGAATTCTGTAATTATCCCACATTAATGTCTTTCAAAACCTGTACGACGTTTGTAAATCTGTGATAAACAAAGTTAGATATTTGGAAGATCATTTTCACTGAAATATACTCTGGTATTTTACAAAATGGTCATACCAAAACACAATATATCATGCATAACTAATGCACAGTTAGCCATGAGTCTTAAACAACTAAATCAACCATTAATGATTACCACATATTGTAGCAACCAATATAGAGTCTGATTAGCAGATTAAGTAACAGCTTGTTGTAATGAATTAAATGTGTCATCATTTATATTTCCAACTTAGCATTAACCAATTATGTGAACAAATGCATTAATTGTCATAACGGTAATTACAATAAAGGTGTCTTACGCATATCAACTTTCAGTTCCTTCTTTAATCCTTATCTAATGATTTAAAAATATATCATTATCATCACTTTAAGTAGTAAGTAGTCATTTTTTACATCATTGCTGCCATTTTGTATCAGTGTCTAAAACGGACATGCAGTACATTTACAACACAGTAAACTCTAAGTAGGTGGTTCCGCTGTGGCAACCCCAGATTAATAAAGGGACTAAGCCGAAAAGAAAATGTATGAATGAATAAATTAATGAATGATATTTAAAGCTTATTGATGAGATCCAAGCCCTGTGAAGAGATGATGCCAACCATAGAGGTTCTCAAAGACCAACACATACAAAGAAATGATGCCAACCATAGAGGACTTCTAAAAGTCTCCATAATCCTGGACCAGACCGTATCCTGAGCAAATGATGGAAGAGTGGGGAGCATGAGATTGATTCCTGAAAGAGCCAGTGACTGACGAGTCTTCACATTGATCCCGTGGGCCAGCCTGCTCACACGTCTGTGACCAACTCACACCTGTAGTTTCTCCACCTTGGACGTCCAGTGTTGTCCAGCCTCCGGCATCTAGACTGCAGCTCTACACAAGAAATTTAGCTAGAGAAGAAATGGTTGTGCCCAATTGAGCCCGGTTTCTCCCAAGGTTTTTTTTTCCTTAACGTTTGTCAATTGGTGAAGTTTGTTCCTCGACACTGCCGCCACTTGCTTGCTTGGTTTGGGACTTCAGGAGTTGCAAATTGATGGATTTGCTCTTCAGTTTTTGGACTTTCAGCAGTGAAAATTAAACCACACCGAACTGAACTAAACTGAACTTAAACTCTGAAATCTGGACTGACAGAGTTCAATTTCAATTTACCATAACTTCTACAGTATGTTAACATTAGCCAACATTAACAAAAAACAAATGGTAAACTGACTTTTTGACATACTCCAAATGCATTTATTTGTTTCTTTATTGGATATATTGTACCTCAACTAACTTGATACTGAGGCAAAATGTGATCATTTGGAACGAGACCATGTTTTAATTGGTCAGAATGATGTGGCCGTTATTTGATTGGTTTAAAAATTAAACGATTCTAAATCCATACATTTATTAGTATGATACTAAAGACAAAGGGATTTGCAATAGTGCATTAAAGCCTTGTCCATTTAAACCCCTGACGAATGTGCTATTTTTTAATGTACAGCTTTCAGACTATACGCAATTGATTATTTAAGTTTTCTTTTTAATCAAATTTACATAATGAACTACTATATTCAATCCAGGCTCATTCTGAAAATGTACCCTTATATACATTTCTGGAGCATGCCAAATACATCCCAGGAGGTACTTTTTTGCAGCCGTTGTTTTCACAAATACACCAGACGCTGCTGTGTATGCTTTTTGAGATAGCAAATTTCTTTTGCGAGTGCCATTCGGGCCTGCTGTTCTTACATAATTCACCAGAGGCCACTATTGACTGACTGACTGACCAATTGACTGACCAGCCCTCCTCCAACCTATTGTGTTTTCAAGAGTACCGATTGTTCAGCCCTTGTACATCCCTAAACACAACCGATAGTGTTTTAAAAAGCAATCCAGATAAAGAAAAGCCCCCGTGGCAGCCTGATTTTTTACCACATTTTCAGATTTTACCATATTACCACACACGAAAGTGAAGACCGGGGAGGGGGGATGGAAGAGGAGGTGGAGGTGATGAGGACAAAATTGAAGAGCGGGAAGAAGGAAGGGGTAAGTGCAGACAAAAGTTAAAAGCCAGGGGAGGCAAAGGGGGTCGTGGCTTCTAATTAAATTTTTGGCGACCCCCAAAATGCATGGGCCCTTTGAATCGTCCTTACTTCCCCCACTTACTTGTGCCACTGGTGTCTGTCAATATAATCAGATTGGGAAAAATCACATATATTTCAGTATATTAGCTCTGACGTATGTGACTCTAATGAATCGCAAACCACTTTACTCTGTGCACCACACAGTTATTTTTACGGTTGCACTTAGGAAAATGTGCCACGTTAATGCTGATTTCTCATTTTACTGTTGACAAAGATTGAGAACGAAGCTGTTGCATGCGATTCACCCCACAAGCTTTTTGGCAGAGAGCAGAAAAAAGCCATTTGTGCCAATGAAAACAGAACAAAACGGAGGCAAGCGTGAAAATCAAAGTAGCAAAATATAGAGAGACAGAGAGAAAAAACATCCCATCAGTTTGCCGCCAAATGCAGGGCGAAGGATGGCTAGGAGGATGAAGAGGAAGTGATGAGCGGCCCGGAGGAGAAAAGCGCCTGATGAAATGATTGCAGGATAGAGAAAATACAAGAAGGAGGAGATGGATGCTAGAAGCACGTATCTGTGGGGCCAGCAAGCTCGGTAATCATCGCACCCCTCATTTCCTGCAATTCAACACCTATATTGTCTCCATCAGGAACACTGCACACGCAAAAAAACAAACAGCAACACTCTCAACGCAAGAATATGAACCTGATTACCTATTGTGCAGTGTTTATAATTGCAAAACAGAGAGAAAAAAAAAACAGTACACACTATAAAACCTCAGCTCTAGCCTTTCCGAACAACATTAGCCTGGTGAAGAGAGACGCCACCGAAAAAAAGCCAGCTGAAGAGTGGGAGGAAACAGAGGCGGCCTGCAGTTTCTATGGAGATTTCAAACTTGATCATTCAGCTACCATGGCGGGCTCAGACAGAGCCGTCAAAGGTCATCATTTATTATATCTCTCATCAGCTTGGTGTGTGTGTGCGCTCAAAAGAGTCAATGAGTTCATGAACGTGTGGCACGGCCGTGATCGAGAATCACAGCGAATACACAGCCCTGTTTACTGTGTATGAATTATGTTTACCGTCTATGCTGACTTGTCCGCTTTGAGGGAAAAAAAAAGACTAACAATAGTGGATGGTAGGGAGGGGCGATGGATGGCAGAGAGAGAGCGAGAAAATAGAAGGAGGAGGACGAAGGCATGGCGTGAAAGAACGAGCTTCAACGATGTCACTCAAACGCCAGGGATTCATTAGTCAGACAGCATTGCAGCAACTCAGCCATGAGATATCCAAACATTTCACACTGGGCTTTTTCATTTCCCCTCACCTCTTTTTTTTTTCTTCTTCTTTAACGGCTGGGTTTTCTTTCTTGTCAGTGATCCGAGAGAGGGTCAAAGCTTCAATACTGAACCTCTGCTGCTCTGTCAAACAGACAGCTAAAGCAAAAACATAGGGTTGTTTGAACATTGAGAAGTAAATGCAGCTGGTCAAGGAGTATTATGGTTTAGAGAGGACTGGAGACAGCCTGGGGGAGAGTGGGGTAAGATTGGCAACTTTTGCATATTCTGTCTTCTATACAAGGGAAAAATGCAAGCAAATAGATGCTTATTATTCAGAATAGTAAGCCTGATGCTGAAAAAAAAACAAATATGCATTTTAAAAAGAGAAACTGTAACTTAACTTGCTCCTACATGTGGATGTAAGTGTAAAATTAAACAAATGATGTGTTATTTGTAGAAACAAAACAAACCAATGCATCAATTTCTACATTCCTATTTGTGACCATGGGCCACAAAACAAGTCGAAAAGGTAAATTATTTTGGAATTAACAATTTTTATATCATCTGAAAGTGGCATATACACTCAACGTCTTCACACTTTATTAAGTACACCTTACTAGTACTGGTTTGGACCCATGCTTCAGGACTGCCTTAATCCTTTGTGGCATAAATTCAACAAGGTAATGCAAATATGCCTCAGAGATTTTGGCCCATATTGACATAATAGCATCACGCAGTTGCTGCAGATTTTCGGCGGCACATCCATGATGCAAATCTCCCGTTTCACCACATCCCAAAGGTGCTTTATTGGCTTGAAATCTGGTGACTGTCCTGGTGTGTTATCCTGCTAGAAGTAGTCATCAGGGGCCTCATGTACGAAGACTTGCGTGGAAATCATACTAAAACATTGCGTACGCACAAAGCTGTAAATGTGCGTGCGCAGAAAAAATTTCAGATGTATGAAACACTGCGTACGCCGAATCTCACGCATATTCTTTTGTACATCTGAATGAACGTGAAACTGAGCGCAACATGCACGAGCACAAAACCCCTCCCTGCCTCCTCCCCCGTATGAATATGCTAATGACTATGCTAATGGCAAAACCCAACGAAAAAGCAATGACAAAATCAAGCAAAAAGAGAAACTTTGAACAGAATGTGAAATGGAGGTGCTGCTTTCGGAGGTAGACCGGAGAAAAACTGTGTTATTTGCAAGTTTGTTCTCCGGAATTAACAACAAAAGAAAAAAAATAGAGTGGGAGAGTTTAGCTGATGCGGTTAACACAGTTGGGTCTGAACATCGCACTGAGTGCATTAAAAATAGAAATAAAGTGGTTTATATCTGTAAAATGTTGCAGAACCCTTAGCAGTCTTAGTGGCGCACCTCGTAAGACGCATGTGATCATGTATTGACACGTTCGAGCATAAACTCGGCTTGAATCCAGCGTCTGATGAACTCTTTCTTCTTTTTTTCCCCGCTACATATTAGATTTTGCCAACTATTTATCACGAGAAAGACAAGTAGGAATCATTAATAAGTTTGTGCATCATATTTTATTTGCACATTTATTGAATGGAAATGTTTCTGATTCAGGGATGTTTCAAATTGTGCTTTAATGTTTAGCTGGTCAACTGTATGGTATGGAAACCTTACATACCTACTAGATGAACCCGTCTCATACAGCTGCCATTGCAAGGCTCAGACACTTTGTAGAGAGGAATTTAACACAACTGCCTCTAGGAGTCGCCAATGGAAATAAAACAGACACGCACAAAAAATGTGCGTACGCCAGCCAGAAAGCTGCCGTGAAGCTGCGCACATTCCCACGTTCAGTGCATTGTTAGTAAATCCAAACGTGAGCGATTCTGAGCGGGAAACCTGGCGTACACAAAGTTTTTGTGCGTACGCAGCGTTGATGCATGAGACGCCAGAAGATGGGTACACATGGAAATGGTCAGCAACAATACTCTGGTAGGCTGTAGAGTTGACACGATGCTTAATTGGTACTAATGAGCCCAAAGTGTGCCAAGAAAATATCCCCCACACTATTACACCACCACCACCAGACTAAACCATTGAGACAAGGCAGGATGGATCCATGCTATCATATTGTTGACGCCAAATTCTGACCATACCATCCAAATGTCACAGCAGAAATCGAGACTCATCAGAGCAGGCAATGTTTTTCTTTATCTTCTATTGCCCAATTTTGGTGGGCCCATGTGAATTGTAGCCTCAGTTTCCTGTTCTTAGCTGACAGCAGTGGCATCCGGTGTTGTCTTCTGCTGCTGTAGCCCATCCGCCTTAAGGTTGGATGTGTTGTGCATTCAGAGATGCTCTTCTGCATGCCTCGGTTGTAACAAGTGGTTATTTGAGTTACTGTTGCCTTTCTATTAGCTAGAACCAGTATGACCATTCTCCTCTGACTCCTGACATCAACAAGACATTTGCGCCCACAGAACTGCCACTCACTGGATATTTTCTCTTTTTCTGACCATTCTCTATTAACCCCAGAGATTGTTGTGCATGAAATTCCCAATAGATCAGCAGTTTTAACCAGTCTGGCACCAACAACAATGTCACATTCAAAGTCACTTAAATCACCTTTTTTCCCCATTCTAATGCTCAGTTTGAACTGCAGCAGATCATCTTGACCATGTCTACATGCCTAAATGCATCGAGTTGCTGCAATGTGATTGGTTGATTATAAATTTGCATTAATAGGCAGATGGACAGATTTACCTAATAAATGAGTGTATATGATTGTTTTATACGTTGTTAGTATAAAACAATATTTGGCAGAGATACGACTATTTGACAGTCTGGAATCTTGTTTCAAAAAGCACAAAGTACTGTCATGGAACACCCCAGCAGACACACAAGATCATAAGCAGGGCCAGACGGAATCTATGGACGTTTTTTGCTATTTCTGTGGTAAATTTTGGTAAAAATATGTGGATTTCTGCGGAATTATTTTGGGAGTATCATAACTAAAACCTTAATATATTAAATAAAAAGTAATAAATTACAGAATAAAAACTGAATAAATTCAGGTTTACACATTTACTTAAGTAAATAAACAGAATTAATGATGGGCTTAAAATCTGCAGTAATCTGCGGAATTCTGTGGAAAATCTGCGGAATTCTGCGCGCACAGATTCCGTGTGGGCCTAATCATAAGACATTAATATTAGGTTAGATTTAGGTCGCCAGCATTTGAGGACAATGTTATTTTGATGTCCAATAATGACGTGAAATGATGTTGATATTTGGTTGATTTTAGGTTGTGTTAGAAAGTCAAGCCAACAACGTCATATTGATGTCAAATACTGACATTTATTCGTCAGATATGACAACCAAAATCCAACGTCTGACATCATATTGGTAATTTCCACACAATGTCAAGCTGTAACATCATTAGATAATATAAGTTGATATTTTGTTGTTTAGGTTGTGTTTGAAAGTAACCAAAATGCAACGTCACACAATTTGACGTTGTGTTGACATCCTGTGCCTGCTGGGACTATGTAACTGCAGGCTGATAGGTCATCTAATCAGCTAATTAACTACATGGAGCAAGAGATTGATGTTGCCTCAGCAGCGAATGAGCTTGCTCCTCAACATTTTTAAATGTATTGCTCAACGCTGTAATATGCAGCGGCTTTCCCTCCCCCACCCTAACTCCACTTGTTTTTAGATCTGCTATGGGGTTCATAGATTATGTGTTATGTACTCAGACGCCATGGCTGTGAATATACTGTCAATAGCAACCCCTGGTACTTGCTCTGCCATAACAGTCACAGAAACAGCAGGAGCATAGCAGCTCTATGCCACCAAGACCAAACACCTCAACACTAACATATACAAACTAAATATAATATTCAGTACTAAATATAATATAATTAATTTATGTCATACTAAATTTCTTCAAGAGTTGTCTTGACAGAAATCTAAACACTGAGAATATTGCCTTTAAAGCTTTCTATATAAAGTGCTTATTGATGCACATCACTGATCAAAGATTGGGCTTATATAAAAATATATCCATGTAGCGTACTGATTTTGCTGTCCAAGGTCATATTTGTCACTGTTTGCAATGAGCTTTTAAAAAGTTTGTACTCGTTTTTATTTTTATTTTGGGTATTTGTACTATACTCATTTATCTGGTTTGTGTACTTCATCCACCACTGCCACTTGCCTCAAGAGCAAGTAAAGTTTTTTGACTGTGTTTCTATTTTTTTTTCCAAATAGAGAAAAAAAACTGAAATATTGATCATAGGCAGAAGAAAAGAGAGCCCCTGTTTCCTCCTGTTATTATCATACATTTCCACTAACCTGATCCCAAGTGGTCAGTGGAGACACACTACACTTTCCACCTGGTAATAATACACATTCAGATGTGCCTCCGGTGAACACTAGCGTCCATATTTTGCATACTCTTCCCTATTATTTTCATGCTCCACACCAGTTTCACAGGGGTCTGCTTGGAAGTGACTAAAAACTGCAATCTATTGACTAGCCACTAGATGTTGTCTTCAAAATTGAGTCAGTCCCATAGAAAAAAATTATTAAAAAGCTGAACTCTCAGCAGAAAAAATATGAAGAACATGGTACAAACATTGTTTTTGGTTAATAGCTAATATTGCCTTTCATGATATCTGAAAGAGGGTGAGGGAGAGGTTTTTTAAAAACCTTTCCATTTATTTTATATTAGGCCTTAAAATTCTGCAAAATTAAGACCATGGCTACTTGAGTGACAGGTATCTTCTGCTGACCAAGTCACCTTGGCTAATTCCAGCTGCAGAACTAGGTATCTCTGTCTTGTTGGTGCTTTTATTTGAAATTACTTTCTACAGTCCATTGCACCTTTTGGGGATTATTATTAATCATTTCTTATCTTGATTCATTGAAAATAATTAATTTACAATTTACAACTTACTTTAAAACTTTCTACACGCTAGAATCCAACAGGCTGATTAGCTGTAGGCTATAAAACATTGACATATAATGTTACGCCTGCATTACATAAACAGCCTAGCTTTTACTAACACAGACTACATTTGGAAGTGATAGCTCAATAAGCATTTTCCTCCGCTAATAAACTAAAACCTTATGAGAATAATGCTTAACATTAAAGCAACCAATGATTTAATGCCCTAAAAGAGTGTTTTTGAAAGACCAAACTCAATAAATACATTGATAATAAAGCAAACACACAAGCAGATGTGCCCAGAATATAGAAGTGAAATGTTTAATAAAGTGTCAGTCATTTCACCCCTACCCCCCAAAATAAATCTAAAAAAATAAAAAATAAAAGCAATTCAGGTATTTCTAGATCAGAGGTGTCCAAATATTTTTTTATTTTTTAATGAAGAAACATCCTCATCTTCATTGCAAACTTTGTGAATATCTAGGTTTTCCCTCATCAGTGTGGAGTTTTTCATCCATGTGGGAAAGTGAGTGGGAAACACTCTCATTTAACCAAAGTAAAGATAATATTTTATAATGCTAAAAGTACATGCAGTACTTGTAGTAGAGTAAAATGTTTTTAGCAAGACAGTGTTTTTAAATATATTTAAAGGGCTTTTGACCTTTATTATATAGGACAGTGGAGTTGAGACAGGTATACATGGGTAGCAGAAAGAGGGAGGAAAGATCGACAAAGGACCTCGAGCTGGGAATTGACTATTGGCGCAGACTGCAAGACAATGTTAACAAAAGTTAAAGCAGCAGCTTCTTATTGAGTGTGTGTGTTTCCGTTGTCCAAGCTTGGTCATGGAGAGCCGGTGCCCTAGAGAGTTTAGGTCCAACCCCAATCAAACACACCTGAACCAGCTAAACAAGATCTTACTAGATTTACTATAAACTTCCTGACGTGTGTTTAAGCAAGTTGGAGATAAACTCTCCAGGACACTGGCCCTCCAGGACCGAGTTTGGACAACCCTGCTCTAGATGCACCTATGTTCTTGCCTGAATATCTGGAAGTCATCCACAGTGACATGCTGCTAAAATGGCTCTGTCCAACTTTGATCGTATTCTCTTCTCATCTTGATCTCATATTCTGTCTAACTTTGATCTTCAAATATACTCTTCAGACACCAATGGGTGACATCACAGACACTACCTCTATCATTTTAAATTGTACAGTCTATGATCAGAACACGTTCAAGAACAAGTGTTCAACCCTCATGTTGACTTAAAGGTCAACAATCAATTGGGCACCAATTTGACAGAAGAAAAAAACCTAAACATAGTTTTTATACAGTATACTACTTGACAAATCTCTTGTCACCTATCCAAGTATTAGGAACATCAAATAACTTGACTTCTAGTTGATTATTTGGTATCAGAAGTGGCTTATATGGAACGCAAAGGCCTCTAGATTGTGCTTATTTTACCAAAATAAAATATGATCATGCCTGGTGACTGAGCTGGCAAATCCTCAATCCTCTTTGCTTGCAGGTACTTTGATGCGGAGGCTGACGTATGAGAAGGAGCGCTATCCTGCTGAACAATTTGCCCTCTCCTGTGGTTTGTAATGTAATGGCAGATCTCTCGCATGCCCCCATACTGAATATAACCCCAAACCATGATTTTTCCTTCACCAAAGTTGACTCAATTCTGTGGGAATCTTGAAAAGGCTTCAGTGTTTCCCACTGAATAAACAGAGATGTAAAACTCTGCACTGATGAGGGAAAACTTAGACATTCACAAAGTTTGTGATGAAGATGAGGTTGTTTCTTTACGTAAAAAATATCAATCAATTCGGTGGGCAGAGAAACCACACTTCACACATTGAGGTAGGCCTCAAAATGAAAGGGATTTGGATCCTATTTTCTCATTAGGAAAATAAAAAAGGGTCTTATTGTCTTTACATCACTCCAATATGAATGTGGACACACTCTACCTACACACAGTTCTGTCCAAACAGCTTACAAAATATGATTTTCATCATATGTACCCTTTAATAGCAAGTGTACGCATGGTTTCAACTAAAAAGATAGGGATGGCTATCATTTGAATTTCATAAGTTCCAGTTTTGCTTATGCTGCTGAATACCATACATAAAAATCTCCACTAGTCCACATTAATAGCATGAGGACTCATTTAAAAGTGCAAAATCTCTAAATGTTTTAATAACACAGCATGCAACCAAATAAAAAAAGTGCAGGGTGCATACGTGGAATGTAAGTATGTGATTCAAGAAATGGAATCCAATTTAAATTCCCATCCTTACATCGATATTAACCAGCTCTGTGATTTTCCGTTCCGAACTTTGCTATATTTACAGCGTTAATAACTGTGAAAATGTGTCATCTTGGTTCCATAAAAACACTGCAGTACTTGATAGGGCTCAATAAAAAAAAAGAGAGAAGTTATTTTATATCATAGTAACTTTGTGCATATAACAGGTGCGTCTTCATCCAGTTTGAAGTCAGAACATTTTTGTTCTGAGTCCTTCAAAGATGTTGCAATCACAGACCGAGACGTAATATGTGCTGCTGCATGAGCTGAATGAAAGCGCCTACACTCTAGAGAAAGATCTTTGATCGATATGAATGCGCAGGATTCATTTAGAGTCTGCCTGCATCCGTTAAAATAATTTTAATGGGTTTCTGAAATCACACCTGGACCGTGCCCTTTCATAAAAACGTATTTTAAATCGCCTCAAAATCTACATCGATCATCCAAACACGAAAAGAAAATAAAGCGAGTGGCTTCCTCTGTGTATAAATATCAGACAACATGATGGTTCAGAGTGAATGCCATCTTGAGGTCTTAACAGAAGAGCACGTTTTCCCTGAAGAGCACATATGAAAGCTGGCAAACATACAAAGCTCCCTTGCTGCTCTGACTCACTGCAAAAGGCTTCACGGCAACAAATAACACCAGCGCAAATGGTTTATTGGCGATTGTGCGCTTCAAGGCGTATTGTTGTGAGCTACAAAGGCTTGAAAGAAGCTAGAGAAGCAGAAATAAAAATGGGAGGCATCTGTTAGCTGCAGATGAGTGAAAGATTGAGGTCGTCCTCCTCCAGATCCTCATTAAGTATTGAGGCTCCAAATCGGAGTCTGCAAACCCAGCCGTTCCGCGCCGTGTCAAATGTCTGATCGCTATCTCCAGCTGCAGGCTGAGGAGTCGCGCACTGGGACCCGGGCGGCTCACAAGCCCAGCGTTCCTGTCAGACTGGAGCCTGCGAGTGACTGAACAACCGCAGACAACTCCAGCGCAGACGTGCGTGCCATTCCCTTTCATGTTATACATCCAGATTTACCCCTCAAGGCTGTTCTTTCTGGAGGGATTTTGCGGAGGCACTCGGGCTTGTTGTGTTTTTTGACAAACAAATGACGTCGGCGGGTTTCCGCATTATCGCCGTCTTCATCACAAACTCGAGATTTCTGCGGGCCTTGCTGTTTTTATTGTGTATAGAGGCAAGGGATTGAAGACAGTCTTATCCTTCGCAGTATACTGGTAAAAAATCTGCCTTATAATAAAAATAAAATCTACAATCTGTGTGTCAGATTTACAGATTTACAGATTTAGTGATTTAATATTGTTTTACATTCACTTCATAACATCAGCCGTATAGGCTTAAAAACACTCATTGTTATGGCCTAATATTGTTTCATATCACAGAATGTGGAGGTAATTATACTATTTTATAGTCAATACAGTGATAAATTTTGGGCTGGAGTGGTAAAACATATGCCAGAGTGGTGTGGAAATCTCTGATAAATCCAATAATACTTCATCCAAAACAATCCAAACATTTCAGGACACACAATCTAGCACACATGATCTAGGCAGGGGTGAACCATATATGGTTACGACGGATGTTAACCTTATTAATGTCTTCTCGAACCTCGTTATCAATATATTTTTATATATATTGTTAATAAATGGTGTACATAATAGACAATAGTGTATACTATTTCACAGATATGGCGATTGAGATGGGCGAATAGGGTGTTGCTTCCAATCGCCCTTCAATATAATAGGCTGAACAGTTTTCTATCAGTCATCATAGATGATCATAGTCAATATAGCATATATTCATTTGCTGGCCTTGCTAAAACATATTTCAGAGATATATAAATAATATAAATTGGGCAGGTTTAATTTATAATGGATTCAGTATAGTAAAGGAAATAGTTGCAAGTTAATATAGGCTATAATTAGGGTTGGGTATCGTTTGGGTTTTTTCCGATACCGGTGCTAAATTGATACTTTTAAAATGTTACCGGTGCCAAAACGGTGCCTGAACCGATACTTTTTAGCCACAAAATTAATTGAATATATATACTACTAACCTGTGGAAAGGCTGTCATCAAAATCTGGCAACACCTTTTTTTTCTAGGTTTGGGGCTTGTGACTACTTTTACATGCTGCTAATGATTTGCCTTAATCTGAATAAGACAATAATATGATTATGGTGTTTACATGTGCTGCTTTTTCAATGTTATATTCATGATTCCCAATTACATGTTATATTACATAGATCCATCAACATGATTGTGTCAACCACCTATAAATGTTTCCTCCGCAGTTTATGTCTGTGGTCCTTTAATAATCAAAAATCACTTTTTACGTGGTAGACTCTTGAGCGAAGTAGTGTCTTAATCATATTGAAATCCGTGTATTGATGTCCATGTAAACATCTTTGAAAGTACCAGATGATGTCACAAGCTGTCAAAGATAGTCCATTCCTCACCTTTAAGTTGATTCCATGAGCCTTCACATTTCATAAGTTTGACGTGTTTCCCCTTACACACAACTTTTGTATTGCATCTGCTGCATGTTGATGTGTCAGAATCCTTGCTTGTAAAACAGTCATACTTTAAAATGCATGGTTTAAGCAAATTAGATGAACGCGATCATGCGTGTTCATAAAGGGAGTCGCTCACTGCATGTGCTGTACTGTGTGCTTGCCTTTTATAAGCAACAGGAACAAACACCTGCCATTGCTGACATCTGTGTCCCTCAAAACTGTTTAGAATTAAACATTTAGAGATGGTGTGACACAACTTATGTGTGCCTTTGAGGCACCCCTTAAAGCTTCTTCATACAGTGGATGCGCCGCTCAAAGCCACAGCACGGCGCGCACATGAACAGTCATGAGTCGTGGCTGGGTGTAGCGGACAGTCGCTGACTTGCGGATTTAAAAATGCATACCGGTTTCAAAGTATGGCACCGGGTTTCAGTACCCAACCCTAGCTATAATACATATTTATATGTGATAAAAATCTTTTAAAATTTTAATAAATGTATAACACTGTATTCATATTTTACTCCAGCCATTAAATAGTATTTTTTTTTTAATTTTCCCACATTTTTATTTATGATTTCCCACATTAAATCATTAAATACTACAGTAATTCATAGTAGGTAATATATTGTTTGAAACCATAAAGTAGTGGTAATCTGTGGTAATTATAGTGGCAACAAATATAGTAATGCAAACAAATTATATATATATATATATATATATATATATATATATATATATATATATATATATATATATATATATATATATATATATATATGTATATATATATATATATATATGCGAAGCAGTGGCGCAGTAGGTAGTTTCTGTGTGGAGTTGTTTCCTCCGGGTGCTCTGGTTTCCCCAACAGTCCAGAGACGTGTGTGTGGATGTTTCCCAGAGATGGCTGCAAGGGCATCCACTGCGTAAAAACTTGCTGGATAAGTAGACGATTTATTCTGCTGTGGTGCCCCTGGATTAATAAAGGGACTAAGCTGTCAAGAAAAGGAAAGAATGAAATATATATATATAATTGTGTGTATATGTATGTATATATATATATATATATATATATATATATATATATATATATATATATATATATATATATATATATATATACACACACACACACACACACACACACACACACACACACACATACATATATATACAGTTTGGCAAATATTGCTGCTCAGACTAAAGAAAGTGACGACTAACATTCCGCCACAATATGGCAATGGAGACTTCATAATAAAACCTTAGAGATAGAAAAACTCAGCGTTTTCTCAATATGAATTTGAAACTACAGCTCAACAAATCATCATTAATCAGGGAAGTAACATGCTAAGTTGATCTCTTAATTTTGTATTTTGTAGTGCTGTATTTATACCACAGAAACCAGGAGTGTTTGCTTTGCTATGGCTTTTTCGGGGTTAAACTATTGTGAAATCCTGCAACAGAGAAATACTGGGAAATGTCTGTAGATTGATGGCATTTCATGCTGTTCAGCTTTATAATTTTAAAATGTGAGCAAAAGTGACCTGTTTTGTCATCACTTTAAACATTAGACAAGAATAATATCATTAATAACATTATCACAATCAATACAATCTTGATATTAATTAACTACATCGTCCATCCCTAATGGCGGTTAATGCTGTTCACAGAAATTGAATGACTCTACTGCATGCTGCTCCTTTAGAGGTTAATTAAAATTTACTTTTTATTGGCATGTTGGTGTGTCAAATGGCAAATATGAATTATCGACAGTCTGTGTGTGTGCTGGTGTTTCGGTCGTGAGCAAATTATTCTGCCATAGACTTGTAAGTCCTTCTAAAGTAATACTGTGTCCTTAAAGGCTGACTACAGCTAATCCAAGATTGAGCAAATAGCCTTGGATGGTGAGCTGTGAAGGAGCATATAGATTGGACATGCTCACTTAAGAACAAGGATTTTTTGCTGAACGAGTTGGCGATTTAATTCTTAACGAATGAGTGAGCAAGCATATGGAATGGCACTGTTGTTCTTTTAATTTAACAT